>NW_024882569.1:0-246642 GCF_019059575.1 Amphibalanus amphitrite
GAGAGAGAGAGAGAGAGAGAGACGAGAGAGAGAGAGAGAGAGAGAGAGCGGTCTGTGTGCTCACTTAGAATGGCAAATTTCAGGCTACACGCCAGTGGGAAGAGAAGGTCACATGTCGCTGGAAAGTCACATAAATATACTGTGGCACATTGTAAAGGTCAAGATGTTGTTTCAACCTTTCTGAAGTGCATTTCTCTAAGTATGTATCTCTTTGAATGATCACGAAAAATTGCATAAGAAATACTCACATGACCCAGGCGCCGCCAGATGGGCTTCAGTCGGAGCTACGGGTATTGGAAGATCTCTGACACCACTGTAAGCGCTGGGCGTATAATAGAGAGCTTCCGATGGAAATCGGGATCTATCCCATTCCGGGCCGTCTGCCTGCGGGGTCTCCCCTCTCCCTCCCCTCTGCGGCGGGATCGACCACCGGATATGACGTCACCAATCCTCAGGGACCCAGTGTTCGATGGCCCGCGTCATTGGTCACCTATGGTCGCAGCGGGGCCAGCCGCCAAACAGCCCAACCGTAAACGAGCTACATAAAACAGCCGTAACATATTCATAGCTCATACCTACCATTTTTAACCATCTCGCTTTAGGGATAAGGTACTAAATTATAACTTTTACTTGATGTTAGATTTACAATTTCAGTCAATAAAGATTTAGAAGTTTCATGTTCCCGGCAAAAATACTACGCAAAGGTTGTTCGTCGCCAAAGTTCTACACAAGTCTACGTCACATCGAAGAAAAACTGGAAAAACAAGCGTCCGTAAGTGTCGCTAGCTTTTCGTATCCCCTACAGACGGTAGCGGCGCAACACCTTAAATTAAGGGGGGGGGGGCACTGCCGGCTTGTGGTCCCATTCTTTCCATGTAACACCAAGGGTTAATGTTAAAATGACAAAATCAAGGGGAGTACGGTGCCCCGGTGCCCTCTTCGTTCCGCCGCCTTTGCCTAACGACATAACTGCATCCATATATAATTAAATTTCTTAACGAAGCAATAAATAAAACAACCTGGGCTTCATTTAATTTTATTTTCTATACCATTTCTGCATTTGTGGAGATCATGGCAAACACCGTTTATGTATCAATGTCATACTGCTTTTTCGTATTTTGGACGCACGAGAATGATCCATCTACAAATACTCGTATAACCATCTACGCATTGCATTGTATTGAAACCTAAATAAACGCGGTCACTGGACAGTAAAATAACATGGTATACAACAGCCCAATCTATTTCTGAAATTGGATGTGTTTCTCCTGTGTCATATAGTCGACTGTTGGGGGGGGGGGGGGGGGGGCAGCTAGCGGTGTTGAGGTTTACTGCCATATAATCAATCTCTCCTTTGTTCGACCCAGAACAACAGCTCGTGGAGTAGTCGACGAACAAACATTGTTATCAGTCGAGGTAAATGTTAACATGCAATCACATAGCATTGGTAAAAAATAACAGTCGTTTTGTCGTTCCCAGACTTGTCAACAGCCTATGTGCCGGGCAGCCTACCGCTGACCTATTAAGTAGGGAAAATGCTTTTAATAATGGGGCTCGCTCATTTGTGTGCTCGAGTCCGCTGTGACACCCAAATCTATTTTTGATTAATTTGGCGCTGTATTTATGTATGTGTGATTGTTGTGTGATTGTGCGAGTTTTACTTGACTCCGTCTTTAATTGGGCATGAGCTGTAGACGGTGATGAGAAATACAGAATACAGAATAGGTAGGTACAGAATACAGAATAGGTACAGATTACAGAACCGTGGTTGATATCCTATCAACATACCAGCTACAAAGAACATTTGCAATGATGACTGATAACCAGGGGTGCCGAACCGGAGCCGGAGCTGGAGCCGGAGCCGCCGGAACAGGCATATTTTGCCCGGAGCCGGAGCTGTGAAACAATATAGCCCGGAGCCGGAGCCGGAGCCGTCAAAAAAGGGGGCGACTCCGGCTCCTTTTTTTGAAGAGGAAAAAAATATTGACATAGTTCGGTTTGACAGTTCAAGGCAGTAAAACATGAGTTATTAAAATATGAAAATAGCCTTGTTATGCAAATACAGAAGCAACGTGCACCAATCCCATCGTCTTTTTTTCTTCCACCCGTATTTAATTGCATAGGGGATGTACTGAGTATTGGAGCCGGAGCCGGAGCCGGAGGCGCCGGAGCCGGACCATTTTACTCGGAACCGGAGCCGGAGCCGGAGCCGGAGCCGCCATGATATTTCACCCGGAGCCGGAGCCGGATCCGGAGCCGATATTTTTTCTCCGGAGCCGTCTGAAATTTCCACGGCTCCGCATCCCTGCTGATAACACATGTAGAACACTAAACAACTAGCATAACAAACAATCTGAATATTGCAGTTCTGAATTGCACCTTTGAATAGCCTCGTGTTTTGTCTGTACCCCGTTTTTACTATTTAGGCAGGACGAGCCTGGAACAGCTGTTTCACCGCTGGTGATTCGTGAGTCTGCTGTGTCTCGTTTTTATTTAGCCCGCGGCGTGAACGAGCCTCAGCAGTGTAGATGTGACCGGTTCGAGAGTGCCCTTTCCCATCAATACCCCTCACACCTGTGTTTGAGCCTAGTTGACCGCGTTGTTGCAGACCCGCGGCGACTGAGCGGCAGTTCGGTGCACAGCAGCTTCTCCACCTGCACGTACGGCCTGCCGGAGTCCGTGGTGACCCGGCTGAAGGCGCAGCAGCGTCAGGGGCGCGAGTACAGGTCACAACAGGTAAGTGGTCCAGGGCGAATGGGACTATCAGGGACGGGATGTCAGGGAATGGCGGAAAGATGAAGGAAATATCCTTGAATAACTAATGCATATGCAGTGTGGAGCTGAATACAAAGACTTGTTAAAAGTGAGTAGAATCAGAACATGTTTTTTATTTTAGACGGATGTCTTCACGAATATCTGCATTGTCTGCACGAATGCGGCTATGTTAGAGAGTTAAGGAGGCGTCAGTGCTTTCGACAGTTGAATGCTTTTTATTTAGTTCGTGTAACACATGATCGTTCAAGTGCTGTGCTTTGTTATCGCGATCTCATGCCATGATGCCGTAGGCTTCGACGAAATCATAACTTTAAATATTAGCACAATCGGTATTAAATACCGACAAGTAAAATTCACTGAGCTTTGAAGCGGATTCGAGTGGAACCACCGTTGTGGTGTGCGTTTCATTTTGAAACCTACCATTGGCAGTGCTTGGCAATCGAAAATCGATGTTGATTCCTTCAAACAAACGAGCCCATTAACCAACTGTTAATGTTGGCTAACTGGGTCTGTATTTTTCTAGCTTGGAAACGAAATGAAAGTAATGACAAACAAAGCTGACATGCGGAAGAGCTCTCGTGAGTCGTGCGGATGAGATAATTAACCTCTTCGGAGCTCAATGGTCATTGTTGCCAACGTGTCGGATGATGACGCAAAGAAACATCTAATGATATTGCTCAATACCTTTTTATTTTGCCAGATTCCACTCGGTACCATGATTTCCGCTCTCCTTTGCTGTGGTGTTGTACTATCCGTCGCCTGCGGGAGTGGCAAGTGGCACCACGGAAAACTGACTGGTCGTGTCTGTTTCAGCTTCCTCAGGAGGACGACTCACTAGACACTTCGTCAGTGTCTCTGGACACAGGAGGACGAGGACGGTACTGAGTGACGGCCGATCCAGAGGGCAGAGATAAAGGACTGGGTGTGTTGGTATTACCCGACATAAGAGGGATACAGAACTGACCGGGCGATGGGCGGAGTGTGAAACAGTACCGGATCGGGGGTCGTGGACTCCATCTCATCGAGAGAACCAGCTTCCTCATTTGATGATCTCGGAGTTCCTTCAAGAGAAAGGTCTTCTACAGTGGTTCGTTACAGGATTCCAGCAAGACACCGACTTCAGTCCGCGCGTTTCCTGGGTGATCTCAGTCGTCCGAGGTAAACCAATGCCTGAGCATTGGGTGCGAAAGGTGAACAGCCACTGCGGGAGTCCGTTTCACGATGAAAAAGACTGCGTAGTGCGCAAAGAGTAGTTGTGTCATTAGTTAAATATCGTGTCTCAGGACGATGAACCGGAAATGAGTTGAGTGCCACATTGTCATGCCGCTTGTCACTGAATAGCCAATGTCTAATGACATTGAATATCGAACGCGATGGCCAAATATGCTCTGATATATGTGCGAGTTTTCTGTATACGGCGTAGATTCAATGGAGTAGATAACTGGAATGTTGTAAGTAGATATTTATCAATCGTTAGTCACTCGGCAGAAAGGTCTAGAAATGCTAGATAACTATTAACTGTTATCTAACTTTTGGCTAATTTGGAAAGAATAACCCTTGATTTTCTTTGTAAAACAATTCACTTACCAACTGAGTAAGGATTTAGTCCTGAAACCTATTTTGAAGTGCAGCTTTCACTATTCATATGGCTCAAACACCGCAATATTTAAAAAAAAGAAAAACATACATGCAGTTCTCAACCTCATCGATCGTCATCGAGCACTGCTGGTCAAATGAAACCGTAATTCAGGTAAATTATGCAATCCACTAGCAATCAAATCGACGAAAACTATTTCACGACTCCACGGCTCTTTCGCTAACGTATAACAATCTTGGTTCTGATTTGATCCCTACATTGGGACCCGACCAAATGTCATCGATCTCATTCATTGTCCCTAAACTAAGCAGCTACTTGAAGCATTGATCAATCATATTTTCATGCAGCATTGCAAAATCGTTCATTAATGCTTCTGTAAGTAGATACTATAGCTATAAAAATGACTATTGATGACTGCAATTTTTTTAAAATACGTAGCTGAGATTTTGTTTTATTCTGCTTGTTTCCGAAGCGATCCAGCGTTGATATGCCAATGACTCTTTCACGTAAATCGGTCGTTAAACGACTTCTGACGGCTTACTATAGTGCGCGGCAGAATGCCTAGCTTTTAGCATTACAAACCAATAACTCGTTCAGCATCCCTCACACCGTTATATTTTTGAAATTTGTGAGAATACCTACCCAACTATTTTCGGTTGATTGTGACAAGTTTTTTTTGCGTGACCTTTTTGTGTCCATTACGTTTGTGAGCTTCCTCGCATACATTGTGCAATCTTGAGACGCCAGCGTACAAAACGTCTTTCTAACAATTAGTGATTGTACTGTACATATGGAGCGCAGTCTTTGACCACCCTTTTGATGTAAATAGTGGTAATATGTTTAAGCATGATGTGTGTTTTTGATGGTAAATATAAGATGACATGTTGTATGAAATGATACTTGTATCTTGTATCGACGCTTTAAAATGTCTGAATGTGTATGGATATGTCGTTCTAAGCTTGTAACTATCGCAACAATGTCGTAAAAAAATACAATGGAAATGGAGTGTCAGTAAACGTATGCAATATCTGAATATCAGGCAACACACAGGTATAATTATGGTGATCTATCGACTCACTCATCTTACAAATTTCTGGTAGGCAGTTGACGCCATATTTCAGTGTGATGTTAACGTGTTGTATTGTAGCAATGTCTTCCTGTCGGTCGGGAAAATCCAATGATTTTCAACGAGTTAATCGAACCCAATGAGAGACGCTATGTGTATTGTTTCTCTCCGAAAACATCATCTTATACAAATATACTGCCCGGGCAGTTTGCATACTGCCCAAGTTAGCATATGACCCGTAATATATAAATCAGGTTCATCATGCTTAGAACGCATTGAGGTTTTCTACAGCAACGCAACTCCACGAAATGGCATCTCAACAGAAACATAAATTAAAAGCTTAAATCAAACTGCTGCAGCAGTTTGCTTTTATAGCAGCATGCTGCTATAAAAGCATCCCTGAACTTCTGACACCAAGCAGCAATTATCGACTTGGAAGGCTTTGGCCTTTGGTCGTGTATCAAAGTATCACGTGGGAGCCTTCCTGTCCAACAATCGAGTGCTCTCAGAGCCACAAGAAGCGACAACGCGTGCGACACGCCTTAGACAATTATACATAGTATAGACTTAGTGAAGCAGCAATCACAGCGGCACAAACTCCGCTGGGGAGCTCCGTCTGAGAGACAGTCTGGCACAATCAGATGCACACACACATATAAAGACTACTTAGGTACAGCAGTCCTCACAACAGGTGCTCTTAGGGCAGCGAAGATGTTAGCAGATGAGCCTTTTCTGCTCCGTAGAGCGGTGGGAAATCAGGACAGAGGTAGCATACAATCAAGAGGTATGTCACTGAGTACTTTTCCAGTGTCTAAATTAGCAGCACCTGTCCTGTCCTCACTTATACTTTTTTCTTTAATAGTGCGCGTGACCATCATCGCCTGGCCACAACGTATATTACTTGCCTTTTGGGGTGTCACAGCGCGCACACTTGTCCTGTAACAGCACTAGGAAACTATGCATAGCATCACTCGTTTCCCGACACCACAGCCGATTTTCAGCACCATTGCTGGCGTACCTTTCAGCGATATTGTTCCAAATCTAGCCAGTACTTTGCACACGCACAGTACTTTGCACGTCTTTCAACACCTCACACCTCGGTGTTATGACCTGTCCTTCGCACAGCGTCAGCCCTTTCTCACAGTCCCTTTTCCAAGCGTCAGTGCTCAGCTCAGCTCAGCACTAGGGGTCATGGATCCTGAGGGTGAACAGTACCATGAGGACGCTCCTCACGTAGGTCCTCTCAGCACCAGAGCCAGTCCTAGTGCTGGGGCGGGCGGCAGGCGGGAGGACACTCCTCTCAGCACCAGAGCCAGTCCTGGTGGTCGGGAGGACGGCAGGCGGGAGGACACTCCTCTCAGCACCAGAGCCAGTCCTGGTGGTCGGGAGGCCGGCAGGTGGGAGGACACTCCTCTCAGCACCAGAGCCAGTCCTCGGGAGGACGGCAGGCGGGAGGACACTCCTCTCAGCACCAGAGCCAGTCCTGGTGGTCGGGAGGACGGCAGGCGGGAGGACACTCCTCCGGCAGTTTGTCGTAGTAGCGCAGCTCGGCGTACCCGACAAAGTCCTCCCGGTCTTTACGCTGCGTTGGCCACGGCCGACTAAGTGGGTCCGACTGACAGTGGTAGCTGTCGTGGACCATGACGTCACGGCGGAGAGACATCTCCGGCCAGAGGACGAACTCGAGCAGCACCTGGTCCCAGAACTGAAACACGGGGGCGTATCACAGTCCCAGAACTGAAACACGGGGGCGTATCAGAGTCCCAGAACCCAAAGACATCCCCGGCCAGAGCACGAACTCGAGCAGCACCTGGTCCCAGAACTGAAACATAGGGGGGTGTAAAACGGTCTGAGAACTGAAACACACTCTGGCCAGAGCACGAACTCGAGCAGCACCTGGTCCCAGAACTGAAACATAGGGGGTGTAAAACGGTCTGAGAACTGAAACACACTCTGGCCAGAGCACGAACTCGAGCAGCACTTGGTCCCAGAACTGAAACACAGGGGGCGTATCACAGTCCCAGAACCCAGAGACATCTCTGGCCAGAGCACGAACTCGAGCAGCACTTGGTCCCAGAACTGAAACACGGGGGCGCATCATAGTACCAGAACTGAAAACCATGGTCATATCCGGCCAGAGGACGAACGTGAGCAGCACGCACCTGGTCCAAGAACTGAAACGCGATGTCCCGCAAAATGAGTCAAGAACTGAAACGGTCACAAAATGAAATGAGGGCTCTACGTGGACCAAATTTGCGACACGATACCTCATAAATGGCTCCAAATACAGACTAAAATGAAATGCTTCATTCAAGGAATAATCACGGGACAATGCCGAAACGTTGCTCAGAAGCAAAGCAAGGTCAGTTAACGCATGAAACACGTTATCTCAGACAGCTGACACGATGTAACTGTCATCTCCCTGAGGCGCCTCACAGACATACCTACCCGTTCGTCTGAGAATGTGACGAGCACGCGCAGTCGGATGCGGACGGCTGGCCAGCTGGGTCGAATCAGCTGCTGAATCAGCGGACGGTAGAGGGCGGCGCGCGCGTTGTCGCCGCCCCACATCCCGGCCAAGATGGCGCTGCCGTGGTGCGGACTGTCGCGCATCACGTGGAACGTTTTGTTGGAGTCCAGCCACTCCTGGACGGCCGCTCGCTCCCGCTGTAAATGGACAGGGTGTCAGTATGGGTCAGTACTCTGGGTAGCATGACACATTGACGTTGTTTGTTTGTTTTTGCTTGTTTTGTTGGGTTAAGCCCTTTCGGTCCATTAAGAACATTGCAGAGCCGGGATGACGATAATAGGAATTAGGGGGAGACATTGGTCTGAGCAGGCACCCTAGTGAGTCGCCGGGGCTAAGCCCATCCAATTGGACAAAAGACTGCCAAAAGACAGCCCAGCCCCCCCCCCCCTCCAAGCACTCAGCCACTCACTGCACCCGGCAACGGGTGTGCTCCCTTATGAGCTGCGCTGCGCTCCAATGGGAGCAGTCCGCATGAGCTTAAGTTGCCTCAGCCTGTCCAGCCTGGATCAGGGGTCGTAGCGTGGAGGATAAGGAGTTGACTGTCCTAAGGATGGAAACGACGGAACGGGTGAAACTTGCTGAGTCACTGGCCACTGGGGAGTATTAGGTCTGTGGTCGAGGACTAGAGATACACTACACACATGTTATATTGAAACGTCATAGTATAATATATATTTTTTTGCTAAGGCCAAGGAAATTAAGGAGCTGTATTTGTGGAAGGCTCCTAGGTGAGCTGGTCGGGCGATAGTGCCGGCGCAAAATAAAGTCAGTAACGTAGGCCATCGGTTGAAATTTGGGCTGAAGCTGCTCAGAACACCAGAACGCGCATACCAAAATTATGACAGAAATGATACAATTTAACAAAAGCAACAAGCTGACCTAAAGCCTACGCTCTGCCACTGTTGGCCACTGAAAACGACTCACCTCCGTGATCAGAGAGTCGAGGTCGCGGACGATGTATCGCCGCACGGTGGGGTCATCCATCACCAGGAACCGCCAAATGGAGCCACGCTGCCGACCCAGCTCACCGAACCCCTCCAGACGGCTGACGTCACAAAAGTCCACATGATCGTACCTGTGACGTCACAGAAACAAGAGTCATCCTTAGTGGTGGGGATAACGAGAAGTCAATGCGTTGCGCTTCTTATGAACTAGCCATACAAAAATTGCATTAAAAATGGAAAAGGACCCGAGCGCAATTCTGGCAAAAAGAACGTCTATCAGGTGGAAAATAAATGGAAATAAAATAAGTTCGAATCATGCCAACCTAAAAGTGGCTGTCACTGGCCAGGCATATGACAGTCTGTCCAGGAAGACTGTCAAGTCTGCCGCCTACCTAACTTGCCGGTTATGTCGTTCAACCTGTAGGTACCTACACCTATCCATGAGTTGATTTTGTTGTGTTCCCCAGTCTCACGGTAAATGAGCTGCTCATGACTCATGAGCCATCACAAGACGACTAACTAAGCTATCATAAGGTCTCTATGGCTCCACTCACGCGCAGCGAACTCGGCAGTACTCGGTGCCCCAGCGGCCACCACGCTGACTGCCGTGATAGTAAACCCGCATCACCCAACCGGGGTAGAGGCGCCGGGCGCGCTTCGCGTTCATCGCCGCGCCGCGCAGGTAGGCCGTGTAGTTGGAGCCGTAGAAGCTGTAGGAGATGACGTTCTGACCGGGCCCACGAGCGTCCGCCTCCGGGCCGCAGTGCGAGCGAACCAGGGGACTGTTGCTGGGATCCGGCAGGCGCCGAGAGCAGTCGCATTCCGGCGGGCGGTAGGTGGCAGCACCGGTGAGCCAGTAGATGTCGCTGGCGGTGGCCGGCTGGCTCCATAGGGCGCTGCTCTGCAGCAGCAGCAGACCGGCGAGGACGGCGGCCGCGAGCAGGGACTTCCGGTACCGGCGGCACTTCCTCCAGATTAGTGACGTCACAGAGACCATCTGGGGAACACCGAACATGGACGTCAGTGGCACGCATCGACTCGTAAGTATTGAGATCTAACCTGCTGATCAGTAGGCACTAGGCAGTAGGCAAGCCAATCGCTACGAGATTTGTGAGGAACTGTGAATGTTGGTTCCATGACAACTGAACCAGTGACAACTGAACCAGGACAACTGAACCAGTGACAACTGAACCAGGGACAACTGAACCAGTGACAGCTGAACCAGGGACAACTGAACCAGTGACAGCTGAACCAGGGACAACTGAACCAGTGACAACTGAACCAGTGGACAACTGAACCAGTGGACAACTGAACCAGTAGACAACTGAACCAGTGACAACTGAACCAGTGACAACTGAACCAGTGACAACTGAACCAGTGACAACTGAACCAGTGACAGCTGAACCAGTGACAACTGAGCCAGTGACAAGTGAACCAGTATGACAACTGAACCAGTGACAACTGAACCAGTGACAACTGAACCAGTGATTACTGAACCAGTGACAACTGAACCAGTGGACAACTGAACCAGTGACAACTGAACCAGTGACAACTGAACCAGTGACAACTGAACCACTAACCAGTAGCCCAGCAAGCAATTTTACTCCGGGCCCAAGCAGGCTGAACTGCGGCTTGCCCGATATTTTTAGTCGGGCTAGTCGGCTAGCGCTTGGACTAAAGTCGGCTAGCGCTTGGGCTAAAGACTAAAGTCGGCGTGTGACACAAAAACGCCGACTAAAGCCCATGCTCTGCCGGAGGTATGTCCTCTGGGCCTCTCGGCGAGCTCAGGACAGCCGTTGTTTAGCCCTAGTTGTGCGACGTTTGGCGTAAGCCCGATGTAAGCCCGAGCAGTGAATCCATTTATATACCGGAGATTCCTCTGGGCCCAGGCGAGCTGAACTCTGCCAAGCCCACGTTGCGTGCCCTGTCTGTCCCGAGTTAGGCCATCAAAGTGAATATCATTTATACGTTGCTAACTATTCGGGCGTCCCAGGTGGGCGTAAAGGTTGCCTTGCCACACCAGTTCGCGACCACCAGGCTAGCTGTCAGCCCTGTCAGCCGTCGTACGGCTCTCGGACGGACACTCTAATAGATCGGACACAGATCAATTGGCAGACCGGCAGATTGGCACAGACAGTCCGTCCAGCCACGCGCTACCTTATACCTATACAGCGCGCGCAGTACGACATTAGTTGTCAACTGGTTCAGTTGTCCGCTGGTTCAGTTGTCCGCTGGTTCACTTGTCCACTGGTTCAGTTGTCACTGGTTCAGTTGTCACTGGTTCAGTTGTCATACTGGTTCAGTTGTCACTGACTCAGTTGTCAATGGTTCAGTTGTCACTGGTTCAGTTGTCCACTGGTTCAGTTGTCACTGGTTCAGTTGTCCCTGGTTCAGTTGTCACTGGTTCAGTTGTCACTGGTTCAGTTGTCGCTGGTTCAGTTGTCACTGGTTCAGTTGTCGCTGGTTCAGTTGTCACTGGCTCAGTTGTCCACTGGTTCAGTTGTCCCTGGTTCAGTTTTACTGGTTCAGTTGTCCCTGGTTCAGTTGTCACTGGTTCAGTTGTCACTGGTTCAGTTGTCGCTGGTTCAGTTGTCACTGGTTCAGTTGTCGCTGGTTCAGTTGTCACTGGCTCAGTTGTCACTGGTTCAGTTGTCCCTGGTTCAGTTTTACTGGTTCAGTTGTCCCTGGTTCAGTTGTCACTGGTTCAGTTGTCTGCCTACCGTGAATGTTAGGGCGCGCCGCAAATCCGCCGCCCTAGCGCCAGTGACCTTGACCCCGCCGTCTGTTGCGGTCCCAAAGCCAAGCCGGCGCGCTTGAGGGGGGGGGGGCGGAGGAGGGACGGAGTGGTAAAACTAAAGGTCATACACGATGATCTTCCTTGCATGCGGCATAAACACTGGGTTGTAGTAACGACCACGCTGAAATGCAAAGTGCAAACATATATTACGCTAAATGCTACGTGCCATTCCAAGCTTCGGTGACATGTAAACAAGTCTGACCACGAAGCACGTCAACTAAGATTCGGCAGTGGACGGCCGACTACGCGGTCACTGAGCTGTGGACGGCAGCGGATGCATACAGTGCATAGAGCAGTAGATCAACAGAGTATTTTTAGTCGCGCTTATCGTGTCCTGCTTATCATATTGTCGTGGTGATGCACATGTGTTGTGATGAAAGGCAAATTTCCACTCGGTTTGGTGTTCTGATGGTCGCCCTCTTGCTAAAAGTACGTACTTTTGTCTTTCATAGTTTAATTTATAATAAAATAAAACAATTTTATTGAGCAATAGGCACGTCGATACAGTATGAAGGGTGCAAGACAAAAATGTTCAGCTTGCAATCAAGCCAGCCTGACTTAACTTCACATCATTCGACCTCACCTTATGACCCGACTATCACGTTCACCTGACCCTCACTCGGCCTCACCTGACCCTCGGGCTCACCTGACACCGCGTGACGTCCGGACGGTGACGTCACAGGGCTCATGACCGTGTGACGTCACACCACGCCACCTTCACCTGTTGACACAGAGAGGGCGGCGTTAGTGGAACAGAATACCGTCCTTACACACCGGTAGACCATTGGAGAAGCGCCAAGCGTCAGCCCTGAGCAGTTTCCAGCGATCAGCGCGCCCAGAAAGTGATCAGAGGTCAGCGAGTTATTTCGAGAGGTTAGCTCACTCATCACTGCAGCGAGTTAACCTCTGTCAACGTGACCCATCAACAGCTAATCCAGTCAACATGTTGACTGGGCTTAGAAACGTCCTTACAAGACGGTTTGCTTATGACTAGCATGTTATATGCCCATTTCGTCTGGTAAAGTCACTAAAATGTGTCCCTTTTCTCCATTACAGCGATTTTAAAAATGTAATAACTGCGCGCTTCGAACACATTATTATCATATCATTAATAAAACACTGCAATGCTTCCAATCCATCGCCTTAAAACATATTGTAGGGTTCGAACTGCACTACCAAGTGCGTTCGTACGTTGAATCGTTAGAGCTTTTAATATGTATTTATTGGTTTATATATCTTCGTAATTAATTGTATCATGTATGACATGCACCTTTAATCTATTCGGTTGTATCAAATCCATTGTATTAAATCCTATAGGATACGATTGCTGATATGTAAATACATATCCGGAAGTTCCAACGAACAAACGAACAATTCGTGGAGGGTCATTTTAACCCTTGTGACGAACCGTATACCTCTGGCTCAGCCGATTTCACGAGCCGATTTTATTCAGTCGTAGATAATTTGTACTCGTCCATACTCGATGCTCGGGATCGGTCCTCAGCTATTTACTTCTCTGCCATGCCCGTGTTTGCACTTTGCCTCAGTCCTTATCCCAATCTCCGGTTCTCCCATCGCCCTCCTTCGGTCCTCCCATCGTCATTCCAACATCCTCCCCGGTCCCCACGCTCGGTCCACATACAGTCCTCCCAATTGTCCTCCTACCGTCGTCCAATCTTCCTCCCTCGATCCTCCCTTTGGTCCTCGCACCGTCCTCCCTCGGTCCTCACACCGTCCTCCCTCGGTACTCCCTCGGTCCTCAAATCGTCCTCACTCAGTCCTCCCATTGTCCCCACTCGGACCTCACACCGTCCTCCCTCGGTCCTCATCACTTACCTTCCCAATCCTTGCGCTGATTTCCTCAATTTGCACACCGACCGTCGTATGCCCCGGGTCTCGTCTAAAAAATTTATGACACAGCAGCTAGCACGCTGGACCAGCCTCGATGGTCTGTATCGACTTCGTTGGGGAGGGGAGAGGTGGGGTGCGGTAGGAACTGCTCGGAAAAGATTGCATTGATTCGGGAAGCCCGCTAAAGTGACGTAACAGGACACAGGTGGCGACCATTTTCACCTTGACTGGAGAAATCGATGGCGTGGGTTAGCCGCCCATTTATCTACAGCATGTGGACGAGACCCCGCCATTTCCTCGCCCACGTCTCTTTTTACGAAACTGCTTCAAGTGAGGAGAGTCACATGCTTTAGTCTAAGCATTGCCAGCTTGCATCAACCTTCAGCAATTGTCGCATGACGTTCAGTCGTTTATGGCTTCGTTTCTGGCAATTTCTACTAAAATTGGCCCATTTGTTGTCCCTCCTGTGACAGATTATTCTTGAATATCGCGATTCGCGAGTCGCAACGACCTCCCCAATTCCTCCGCCCATCTCTCCAGTCTCCATTCCACGCTTATCTTCAGGAGCCTCGACATCCGTTCTGATATCAATCCTCACTGCAGCTCTCTGCTCTCAGAACTCAGATCAACCTTTTTCAGTCTCGACTGACAATATTTGACATCAACCCTCCTACAAACCTCTCCCATTTGACACCGTTATCTGAATCTCAGCCATCCAGCTCTAGCCCCTCCCTCATCCCTCACCCGTTACTCACCAATCGAGCTGCAGCCCGTTTCCAGAGACCGTACGCCGCTCCAGCCGCCACTGGTATCAGCGTCAGAGACTGTACCAGCACCGGTAGTCGATACCGCCCCTCCCCGACCCAACCACACCCCTGTCAAACCATCTGCGGGAGATACCCGCTCTGCACACTCCTATCACTCCCCACACTCAGTGACAACTCCTGCCGACCCCCACTCCACCGTGGCAGCGTGGCCAACCGACTGCGCCGGCCCAGTCAGGCAGGTCTAGCCGGACCCCACGGCGACGGTCGGCGACCCCATCCCATCCCCATAGTGGTGGCGAGCACGACGGCCCCTGGGCGTCACTAGAACGACCACGGCTTATCGATTGCTGTTTGCCGAGCCCAGTTCTGACGAACGGATGCTTTATCAGAGTGTAAATTCTGCCCGGTAGTCGACCGACCTCATTTGGACCCCACCTGGCAAGATCGATACCTTTGTGGAAAAGTCTTTAGATCTGGCAGCTGGGTGGGAAGAGTCGCCAGATTTGGCAGCGTCCCAGCGATGGGCGGGACGCCGAGGTCGAATGTGACGCCGGCGTGCAGCGAATGCCGATGGGGAGGCAGCGGATGACGCGTCAGAGCAGCCAGATTTAACACCGTTTATGCCACACACTTGTGGCACTGGTTAGAGCTGCGAGATTGAGGAGCTCGGGCTCCTAGTAGGCAATGACATAGTAAGTGAATCAAAAACTCACTTTACAGTGGGCCGACAAAAAGTCTAGACGTAGAGAGGTGTGTACCTACTGTATAGCCTAGTTAGTTAGGAAAGCGGTATAGCAGTCCAAGTGATGCACGTGCATGAGGCGGCTGCGGCAGGCAGTTCACCGGTTGCCTTAGTGAGTGGGGGCAGGGGGTGGCTGTCAGCCCGAACGGAGACAAATGGCGTATGCTCAATGATGAGGATGTCCTGCTGATAAAAAGACTGATTACCTCGCCTGGTCCATCCGAATCCAATGCGATTGTATAAACTTACATGCCTCTATACCACTGGGTCTCAGTCGGTTCTTTCCGACTGTAGGCGAATCTACCCCTTTTGGTTTGTCCCTCCTCTTGACCGGAGACGGCTCTGCCGTTCCCAGCCCGCTTCTCTCGACTGTATCCATGGCTCTACCACTGTCAGCCCGTTTCTTTCGACAGTATGTGGTTATTCCACTCTCAGGCCGTTTCTAACCTCTCGACTGTGCTTTACCACTTAGTCTGTTTCTGACACTTGTAGATGGCTCTACGGCTCTCTGTCCGCCCCGATCCTCCCTGTTGTAGATGGCGCCAGCGCACCGTATTATTCGGTCGGTTTTTACGGACGACGTAAGGTGTAGTATGTAGGTACCCCGGCGAACTGTTCCGCGGTAGCGTTTACGCCATCCCTCTCTGGTGGATACGTAGACGAGAAGTCAACGCCCCCACAGCCCAAAAGGGCCAACCCAAAGGAGAATGAACTGCTACGGAAGAAATCAATAAATCCAATGAGAACTTATCTACCGTTGCTTCCGAGACCCTCTCGATCCCCTATTTGCATCTACGCCATCAGTAGAGCCTCACCACTTCTTGACAATGCTGGAGGGACACAGGGTGACCGAGACGTCGCTCTCTTATTGTAATCATGAGACGCTCTAAGTAATATTATCGGTCGTTTTTATACTCAGGCGTCAGGACTAACCAGTTCTTCTCTAAAATCCTTCTTGACGGCAACCATCCAGGCAAACGGGAAGGACAGCTTCCAGCCTGGCTTCCAAGGGCCATGTCCCTCAGGGGAAGGGGGGGGGAGGGGGAGGGGGCGTTGAAAGTCTGTCGTCGTGCGATGCGGCAAACGAAAGAGAATGACGAGACACTACGGATGAGTATTTTAGCCCCGGTGTGTGTGTGTGGGGGGGGGGGGGCGTTTTCGGCCACACCAGCCAGGTTTTTTGCGCGTGTAAAGAAAACCGCAGCGCGCAGCGCCGCAAAACTTGGTATAGCTTATGATACATCAATGTCGCATCGTGTGTGAAATGTTTGACCTCAGGTCACATAAGGTCAGGTCACAAGCTCAAGGAAAGTGGCCATGCCTCCAGTAGCGGCGGAACACATTCAATTAAGGGGGGGGGGGGGCACTGCCGACTTTTGGTCCCATTCTTTCCATGCAACGCCCATAGGGCTTATGTTAAAATGCCAAATTCAAAGGGGGGCACGGTGCCCAGCCCGTTCCGCCGCCTATGCATGCCTCTAAAATAACTATATGTGATTCTGTCGTTTCTACAATTCGTATGCTATAGAAGTTTGAAACTCGGACTGTTGCATGAGGGAAAAAGCACTAACAATTTGTATATCTTGGAATTTTGATTTTAGTGGCAAAAGTACCAATTTTGCGACTTCCCCATTAGGTATCCATGTCTGTGGGATAAATTTAAATGCTCTTCTTTTGAAAGAAAACACACTCAAGCATATGGAATATGGATACAGATAAACATGTCATACTGAATCGGAAAATTACATCCTTGACCCCTTTTTGCCCCTGAGGTCATCGCAGGTCATGAAACGTCTCCAGCAGTTTTTTTTACAACGACCTTAGATAGAAAGATGCCAGATCGCTGAAAACACCGTTCAACTCAATGATACGAATCGACTGATAGTGATAAGCAACATGACCTTTTCTGTGACCATTAAATGCCTGAGGTCAAATTTTTAAGTCGACCTTTTCAGGATAACGTATAGTTCATTCGATGCGTCTCGACGAGAGAAACGCGACGCCCGTAAAGTCAACACAAAACAAGGTTGATGTCAAAAATTATTAAAGAAAATCCTAAAGAAGTCAACTTTAGAGTTTTTGCTCTGTGGAGACTAAACCGTTGACCTACGGTCAAATCTAAGAACAATATTCAGAAAGCACTTTAACCCTCGCCCGTATAGGGGGGGGGGTCGAACGGACCCCCCCCATGGTTTTTCGCGACGAAACTTTCAGTACCCTCGCGTTAATCAATTTTACACCTACCCTGAAAATTTCATGACCCTGACCCTAATGAACTTTGACCTGTGACCTACTTTTCGAGACCATATTTGGCCGGAATCGCGATTTGGCGTATGTCGGCTCGCATTCGGCATTAGCCGCGCGTTTGCAGTCTTTTCGTGGTTTCAAGCGTTGAAACATGTGATATGATGTTGCCCCCATGCATTACGGTTGGTGCCAAGGTCACCTGAAGGTCAGGTCAGGTCATTGACCTTTGGTGACCTCGGTTCACTTTTTCGAGTTTTACATGTTTCTAGGCCAGTTTTTGGAGCTGAATTCGAATTTAGCAACCATATGAACATTTACGAAGTAGTTTTGGTGCCTTCGTAGCATGTTACGAAGCTGTCAGAGGCGGTTGACACCTACTAGGAATGCCCGGCAGGACCCCTACTGGTTGACCTGACCTGACCTGACCCGACCTGGACTAAATGCATAAATACATCATCTGTGATCAAAACTAACATGATATTCGTGATCAGCGCCCCGAAAAACCCCATAGCAGCCACACTTTACGACGTTCTAACAGGTCCCGATTTTCCCGACTTTAGGGTCATTGACCTGACCTGCAAGGTCAACCAATGACCTAGGACCTTAAAATTAGGTATCATCGGCTTCCTCTTGTCACGGGCAACACGCTCGTTTTTTCCGCGAAGCTCTAGCTCGATCAGGGGCGAAACGGCAAGGGGGGTCCAACGGACCCCCCCTTATACGTTCGCAGCTGGAAAAACACCAATACGGGCGAGGGTTAGAAGAGCTATCGAATGCGCTTTTCCGCAGCGCTGTAGCTCTATTATTTCCCGACTTATGCGCCGATTTGTAAGAAGTTGTCCAAAACGGGAACCAAATTTCGTGATGATTTTACCTTTGGTGACCTCCAGTGACCTCAGCGATGACCTGATTGAAAAATAGAGTTGCAGCGTCGCGGAAAAGGGCATTTCACAGCCCTTTTACAGACCTTTCTGAGTGTTGTTCTAAGATTTGGCCTCAGGTCAACGGTTTAGCCTCCAGAGGGCAAAAACTTCAAACATAGCCGTTTTAACGAACAATATATTTCGGTAATACCTAACTTTTGACTCAAGAGAGCCATATTAATTTTGCCAGCATCGTGTTCCTCTCGTCGAGACGCGTCGAATGAACTATACGTTGACCTCGAAAGGTTATTTTGAAAATTTGGCCTAAGGTCAAAGTCATGACCTGACCGGAAAGGGTCATGTTGCATATCAGTCGATCCGTATCGTCAAGCTGAATACAACTGACGTGTTTTCATCTCTCTGGCACGTCTCTAACAAAAGTTATAGCAAAAAAAAACTGCTGGTGACCGTTCATGACCTGAGATGACCTCAGGGGCACAAAGAGAAGTCACAGGTGCATTATTCCGATTCAGTGTGTCATGTTTACCTATGAACCAGTGTTTGAGAGAGTTTTGAACGACATCCGTCCAAAAGAAGCCCATTTTAATTTTCTCCCATTGACTTATAATGGAAAGGTCGCATAATTGACCTGACCTTAGGTCACAGACATAAAAAATCCGAAAGATGCTGTTTATACACACTGGTATTCTTATCAATTTCTGAAAGTTTCAAAGTGACCCTTCAGTCGGTGTAGCTATAGCGAGCCATTGAACTTTTCTGAGGTATGGTCACTTGACGTGACCTGGTGACCCGACCTTGAACGACCCGGGTCTATAATTTTCACATGTGTGGAAAAGATGCATGAACAGGTGTACCAAAAAACGGCGGCGCTGCGAAGGTCCGGAAAAACGGCAAAGGTCAGGTTAGCCAGCTAATAAGACATCCCAAAAAATCGAAGTTGGTATTCGCGGCATATGACATGTGTTTTATGGCATGCGGTTGCTTTTGGCAAAGAACTGGAACAGTTTATCATCGATTACGTTTTTGGTTAAAAAAAGTTCAAGTTAACAAATATATGCATCATAACCATTAGGTAAAAGAGACAAATTGCCCAGTTTCATCTGAAAACTCTGGAAAATATAGAACACTTATCAAAAGTCGGAGATCGCCATGTGTGTGTGTCTATTCTGTGATTTTTTTTTTAGACGCATGCCATTCTCGGTCAAAAATTCATAAATCATGACGTCACCTAAACCTCGATTTCTAAAAAAAAATCTGATCGATTTTTAAACTTTTTATCTTAACCAACCGTTGGGCGACCGGGCGCAGAACCTGCCCATGCCGCTTTTCGCCAATAACTTACAAGTATGTTATGCCAGCAACGTCGAACTTTCTTTACCTCATCATAAATCATGTTGACATGTTCCCTGAAAATTGGAGCCAACTCTGTCGAAACTTTGTGAGAAAATAACGTTTTAGTGATGTTATATCCCACCGTTTTCGCTTCAAAACGGCAATACTTCAAACACCTCTAATTAACCCTCGCCCGTAAACGGCGATCTGCCACCTTCGCCCATGCAGGGGGGGGGGGGGGTTGGTGCGACCCCCCCCCTTGGCGTTTGAAAGCGGAGCGTCGTAGAGCTTAGCGGAAAAGACCAACGGATTGCTCTCGCCGAGATCTCGCGATTGGTGGTATATTTTTTGGTCCTAGGTCAACATTTGACCTACTTTTGACCGGTCAAAGGTCAAATTTTCGGAAAAATAGACTTTTTTCAACTTTGCGCGGCGATTGCGGCAGAACCGTGGGAGATATCGACTTGAAACCTTCACTATCGTGTTCCTTGATCAATTCTCTATCGTTTGGTATGTATTTCGTTTCCCTAGCTCTAAAAATGGCGCGTTGGGAGCGCCGGAAGTCGGCAAGGTCACAGTCGACGGCAGAAATTCGAAAAATCAAAATTTGAATTTTTGAAATCTGATTGTATTTTTGGATTTGGAAGGTCCATTTGCTCCTTATAGAAGCTAATATTGCTGCATATTCCCATTGACGTGACAAGAATTAGCAAAATAGTGGTTCGGGCGCTTTTCAAAAATAGTACCGGACGCTGTTCCTCTTGTGACGTCATAGCTCCGTGACCTGACCTGACCCGGTCAAGTTTCTTATACCATATGATAGCCAATACTTGCCCCAACATGCATGGGAAGTTTCATCACGATCCATCAACCGATGTCCGTACCACCGGCAGGAAACCTCGGGCGTTGGCACTCAGTTTGTTAAAATCCGGCCGGAGGCTGTTCCCTTTGTGACGTCATAACTCCGTGACCTGACATGACCCGGTCAAATTTTTTTTTATCAAAAGATGCGCAAGGTTTGCCCCATAAGGTACCCAAAATTTGGCGGCGCTGCGCGCCGCCGTTTTTGCACTATTTCCGAAAAACCTCAGGGGGGGGGGGGTTGCACCAACCCCCCCCCCCCCCTACATGGCGAGGGTTAAAGGCCTGGCTACACTATGCGTTTTCTGCGTGCGTTTTTTTGCGGGTTTGCGTTTTTTTTTGCGTAATATCGTTCTAGAAAAAAAGTATTGAATAATAGAAATTTTACATTAGTTACATAGAAAAGTTAATATAACTCTTACATTAACTAAAATTTAATATAAAACATCACAAAAACGTAATATCGTTTATTTTTCTAGAACGATATTCCACAAAACCTGCAAACCCGCAAAAAACGCACGCAGAAAACGCATAGTGTAGCCAGGCCTTAACGCCTTTGGTTTACACATGCCAAAAAGGACATGTAAGTGATTTGACTCTGTCTTTCAAATAGTCATCTCGTTTTTTTTTTTTCTTTGAAAAAATATTGGATTTTGACGCAACGTTTAAAACTGATTTATTGGAGAAAACTGTTCTAAAATATAATATTTTGAATGTATAAAAAACAGAATATATGTTACAGAAATACTGTTTGTGCACCTACGCTCCAATTTTTAGAAGAATTGGTCAAAAAGTAGTAATTAGCCGTTTTCACGACGGCCATCTGGTACATACCATTTGGTGCACATCTGGTACAGATCAGGTGCAGATTTGGTCAAATCAGGTTCAGTGTGTCTCTGAGCAGCTATCAGCTAGGATTGCACTAATTGGTTATATGCCTGCTTTGTCATATCATCAGAGAGCATCATCGATTAAATCACTGAAATAAATTCATAAAATGAAGATATTTGCTGTAAAAGAAATTAGGTGCAGATTTGGTCAAATCAGGTGCATTCGCCGGAGAGCCCATCGTGAAAACGGCCATTATCAAAAATTTATGACGTAGCGACGCACCAAAGATTCAAACATGATTTTTTAACGTTTAAGTCGTTTTACAGGAATGAAAATAACACCATTCGATTTGTCGTGAAAAGCTGCATAATATGAACACCTTTAACGACTCGTAACATTCGACTTTAAAATTTGACCTCACTTCACCCGACCTTGACCTAAACCTTAATTTCTATTTAACCCTCCTCCTAGATCGGATTAATAAAAATGTTGCAGCATGCAAAACTCGCAGTGTTGTGGCGCATCGCGCTGTATCTACAACATCACCATTGAGCAGTTGTTTTCAATATTGTCCGCTGTGCGGCGCTGCGGTCGACGTCGGCCGGCTAAAAGTGAGCGGTGCTCGTCGCGCGCGACAGTCACCACCCGCCCGCGTCCAGACATGGTGCCCACCAGGGGTGTGCTGCTCTTGGCTCTGGCCGCCGCCTGCATTGGTGAGTACCGTTCGTCGTCCCGGGCCGCCGGACGCCGGCGGGTCACCTCATGGCCAGCTGATGGACGCCGTAGATCGTATGCTGCACAGTGCATATCCAGCCGATTGCTTACGGTATTCCTAGCGGAGGTTATATGACGCAGCCAGCGGAGCGTGTAAATTGCAAGCGGTCACTGTATCTCAGTGCGATCGCGATCATTCAGATAGTGTACGGGGTGAACTGAGGTTAATTACCAATACCTACTGTAGTAAATCGGACACCAAAATCCGTTCATTTTTTTTTTTTTTTAGTTTCTGGGAGTTAAGCGTTGGGTTAAAAACGTTATTTTTACTTCAGACAGCATAGTTTTTCACACAAATAGTGGCATTTGAGCGTATGTTCAGGTTATTAGCTATTACGTCTCGGTATACGTATTAGCTACCAGTTAAGTGTGTTATTTTAGCCTTTAACAACGAGTTAAACTTCATCAGCTCTGTTAAATCATTCCTGAAGCCTTATCTCTTGAGTTGAGCCTGTCATAAAAGCTCATCGGGTATGCTATTAACACCCAAGAACAACACACTTTTATGTTTAATACTATATGTTATGGTTTTTCACATGGTCAGGACGTACATCAGACATTAGTTGTGGGCAAATTTACCGGTTGGGAAATTACCCGGCAAACACCGAAAGGAGTTAGAGCTCACCTCGCACAGTTGCTGCCTACCTTTCGAAAGTTTCATGAGGATCGTTCTAACCAATTGACCAACAGACCTCTTGGCATTCCCCAACATTCTCTTTCGCTGACCAGCATTAGCATTTAGCATCTTGAAGCAGCTTCGACTTCCTGGGTCACGTGATATTGCTTTCTACAACTCAGCGGGGGGTCTTAGATAGCCAACTGGTCTGAGAGAGAACACACTTTCACTGTGACAGGGAGGAGAGCCCGACACTTCACCCTTCTAGTTTCCTCTCTTTAGTTCCACTGGCCATGGGCATTGGACAGCGGAGAGTGCGACAGCACAGTCAGCAATTCTGCAAATAGTGCCGTCTCTTTATCTCCCTTTCTTTCTCTTCTCTCTCTCTCTCTCTCTCTCTCTCTCTCTCTCTCTCTCTCTCTCTCTCTCTCTCTCTCTCTCTCTCTCTCTCTTTCTCTCTCTCTCTCCACATAGAAGACACATGACATAATTGTCACCCTGATTTTATCTGCCATTAGACTGGAAATGCGCAAGTCACGTAAAACACGACCAACTTTATCTTGAACCTCATCACTTTGTCATCATTTTGTTTTATTAGAACGGGTTCTGGCACACCTCCATCATAATACCCGGTGTCGTTACACGGCGCAGTGCTCCGCCGGACGCTCGCCGCTCTGGCCAGCTGACTGAGCAGTCTGTTGTGCCGCCACTCGGTCTCTGGGTCAGATGCGGAGTGGCCGCCGGACGCCGCCGGACGCCGCCGAGCGTGGTCCGCACGGCGGCCTCTCGGACACGGGCCGACCGGTGCAGTCGGCGACCCGTGACCGTTCGCCGGCCGGCCCGTCACGCCGCCGCCCCGCACCACCCGGTCTGAGGAGACCGTACGCCGTCCGGCGGCTGCCCGCTGCCCGGCGATGGTAGCTCAGAGCTGGCTGGAGACTTGGAGTACCACACCAGGCTGCCGGCTGCCAGTGGCCGGTGGACCGGCAGTGGCCGCCGTGGACCCGTCCGTTCCATCTGCCGGTCGTGCGGCCTCAGCTAACGGCGCGGCACGGTCGGACGGCCAGCCGGTACGTGTGTGTCGGGACGGTGGGCTGGTGTGCCTGGACACAGTCACCCGGTGTATCTTGACACAGCCTGCCGGCGTGTGCCGGGCACGGGACACAGCCAGGCAGTGTGCGTCGGGACTGTGTGTCAGGACAGCCACACATAGCCGGTATAGGCCGTCTATCAGCCGGCGTGAGCCCAGACTGTGTGCCCAGACACACACGACCGGCGTGTGTCGAGGCGGTGTGCCAGGACGGCCACACTCAGCCGGTAGAGGCCGTTCAGACTGTGTGCCCAGACACACACAGCCATCGTTTGTAGGGACTAAGTGCTGCAGGACAGCCACAAACAGCCGATGCATGCCGAGACGGTGTCTGCGTGCTGCAAAACGGCCACACACATCCGGGTGTGTCGGCCGGAACTAATGTAAGAATCGGAGCATGAAGTGGGGCGCTGCCCCTATCATAACCCCTCCAGCTGCCAGTACCCATCCATCCGCATTCCGCAGGTGCAGCATGAGCAAGACTGCCAATCATTTTTATCGTTGCCCAGAATCCAACTGTTGAGCCGGTATGTGCCGGGACAGTGTGCTGTGATGCCTACACACAGTACACACCCGGTGGGAACCGTCAGTCGGCTGCAGCGTTCACAGTTTAATACTGCTATGCTCTCAGAGCAGATATGGGGAACACAACATGGTCTGTATGCTGCGAAGATGCTAGATACTTGCCCAGTGCCCACTCTAATTCGTGGCCAGAATGACAAACCCGTCAAACGAGCTGCTGTTTTCATTGAAGTGAGAGGTAACAAAAGATTTGCATGCAACAGCCCTATAAACCTGTTAAGCTCGATACGGGATACCTACTATCCACAAACCGGGAGACCCTTCAGTTCTGTCATATATTTGGACGAAACAAAGCACTTCCAAAGGAACCTACTCGGCTTCCCTGTCAAGTGACATAACTGCTTATCCATCATCTAAGTTATGAGATCAGTGACCTTGGTGTGACCTTGTTCTGATGTCCTATTCCACGTAACACGTGACTGATAACTAATTCAGTCCGACTGCTTACGTCACTAGTGGTCTACTTCTGACATATTTGGTCTCTGGATTATTCAGATCACGTTGGAAGTCAAGGCTGACCAAGGCCATCAATTTATGTTATTTTGGGTCCATGGGCATGTTGAAATAATTGCCACATTCGTCAGTCTTCTACCCTCCACCCATTATACCGAATCCTTCCCTGTCCAACCCAATCCAATATCATCGTCGTGGTTGCAACAGGTTATTAATGAAACAAAGCATTTAAATCCAGCGAACTTTGAGATCAAACGGCACAAAATATTTGGTTTTATTACTTCTTGCTAGTTAAAACACTATTCTTTACATAAACTACAAGAAAGATCATGAAATAAATGACTTATCTATGTCTGTCAAGTCGAACAGAGAAGGAGCGGAAGAGGGAAATCGGAAACGGACACCGGTTCCGGAAATGAGAACGGACACTTGCGTCGGCTGGCATTGTTCAAGTTGTGATGCAAAGGGCTTTCCATTGTTCTACGGAACAGGGTTAAGCTCTTTTTTTTTCGACAGTTCGTTGATGCATTCATATCCGGCATTTTTGCACCTGTATTTTTCTTGTGGTCAATAAAATAGATAGATGACATTAGGCCCAGGTCTTCCATCCGAATAAAACATTTTACCAAAAGGAAAAGGATGCATAAACAAAGTGTTTTCTCACAATACCGCTACTTATGGGCAGCAAATCACTTGCCTACATACCGTCATCTCTAAATCTATTTTGCCAGGTGCTATGATGTGCTGGATTTGAATTATCGACACACAGAGACACCAAGTCCGTTTTTCTCTTGCACAAATCGTTGTGCACAGCACAGTGCACACCTAAGTCCAACTTCTTATTGAACCCTGCAATTTGACAACATCACTGCTCCATCCCCAGCACCGCCAGTGTAATCAGCCGTTGCTTGTGTAACCTGCCTTCAGGAAAGTGAAGGAGGCGGCTGAGTGTGGCGCTGACAGGCCAGAGACGGTCACTTTCTACCGTCGGGCGGGTGCGCCGGTGGGGGCGGGTGAGCGACACTGGTCGGCCCACCCCGCCCGGCGGCCGCTCCGGTCAGTCAACACCGCGCCAGGCCGTGACCGGCCCCACAGTGCGCCGACCGGCCCCACAGTGCGCCGACCGGCCCCACAGTGCGCCGGTGGCCGTTACCTTCCCTCCGTGTGACGTCATGCGTGACGCAGGAGGGCCCGGTCATGACGTCAGGATCCGACGTAACCGTGTCAAATGACGAAGTCTCTGTTGTGAGGCAACTTTGGAATTCCGAAACAAACGTTCACCCCTCGTAACATGGGGAGATCCTCTCAGTGAATAACACAGGGCAATGCTGACTGGCATTTTTGTCAAGTAGTGCTCCACTGCTTGCTCTAAAGTTTCACTTCCTGACATTGCAGCATTGTGTGCATTCGCAAACAATGTGCTCCTTAACTTCATGGCAAGGGGCTTCCAAGCAGTGTGTCCGCTTACTTGGAAATTGTTTTCTCTACGAGAGAGTGTTAACCCTGACGCACGGGATTCTAGCTGACAAGAGCTGACACTTTTGTCAATCGATGCGGAGTGCAGTAACGGTGGCGGGTGGACAGCAGTAGCGGCGGAACACCTTCAATTAAGGGGGGGGGGCACTGCCAACTTTTGGTCCCATTCTTACCATGCAACGCCCATAGGGCTAACGTTAAAATGCCAAAATCAAAGGGGGGCACGGTGCCCCGGTGCCCTCCCCGTTCCGCCGCCTATGGTGGACAGAACGAAAGTCAAGTTACGAAATCTGGTGAAACAGAGCGATAAGGTCAGCAGTGTACCGTTTCTGTTCAAGAGGCGCCTACTTCCGGGCCTGTGAAATACACCTATGATTGCAGCGTCGACGTCATGGGATTGTGTTATATCGGTGACATTTTCTTATCGGTTTTAAAAAGGCACACGTTATTTTCCAAATATATTCATGTTTACGTTTAGTCAAGGATTTCTAAGGTGAAATTCGATGTTGGAGCATTTTCATGTCCAAGAGGTGACAAATCAAATTTAATAAGAGCTGATCGACAATGGATCACGGGAGGTCCAAAGGGGAGGGGGGATTCGGGGCAAATGCCTCCTCATAGTGCCCAAAATCGGTGCAAATTTGTCGTTTTTTTTTAGGATAGGAAGAAAACTGAACAATTTTTTGAAGGAAAAAAAAAACGTTTCATTTAAACCGCACAACAGCGCATAAGGAATCGAAAGCCAAGGAGTTGTTTAAATTTGGGGAAACTTTCGGGGGTATGTCCCCCGCAGCGTCCGACCCGCCTTTCTGGATCCACCCGTTATTTTTGTACGCAATCTTAAAACTCAAACATTTGACCTTGACCTTGACCCCTCTCCCTGATATATGACACCTTTGGGGTTTGCGCAATCACTTGCTAGCGTCCACATACATTTTTTCCACATTTATTGACAAATCATACAAATATGACACAAGTACATCTATAATAATCGAGGGCTCTCAAGCCCAACAAGGACAGTCTCTGTCATGGTTTCTGACGCCGGTTTTCCGTCTATGCTAACGAGCGCCCCAGGTTGAGACGTTTAAACCCGCAAACGCCTGATATGCACCGACACAATAGGGCTTTCAAAACCCCCACAACGTGCGAGTAATATTTGGCAAGCGTACACGCTGGCATATACATACATTGTTGGCTATATACATACATACAGAAAACGGACGCCACATTTCAGCTGCATTTTGACTGGGCGGCGGCCGAGCTATAAAGATATAGCTCGCCGCCACCACCACGCGACGTGGTGTGGCCCGCCTGGCCAGGCCGGGGCGGTGTCCCATCATGGACTAAAGAAAACGCCCCGGCCCCGGGGAGATCTGGGGGATACCTCCCCAGCCGGGGAGAGCTGTGGGTTACCTCCCCGGCGCTCCAGGCGGGCCATCAGCCACCGCGTCCACATACATTACTTGAGTTACGCAATCAAGTAGCAACCATTGTCAATGAGATTCCCTGTTTTCTCTACATTCTCAGCTTTTTCATAGGAAAAGCAGACTAGGTGACCGAGTTTACGTTTTGAGTCACCACACACTAACTTCATGTCTGTGCGGTGATTCTACAATCTTCACAGTAATCGAGGAAACGTAAACAATCACTAACGTGTTATTCTGTATTCGCAGGGCTGGCCTCTTCACAGAAGTACTATGGCAAAGAGCTGGGCTCTTTCAAGACCCTGGAACACGGCGTTCGAGGCACCGTGTACGCGGTCGACTCACGCACCCTCTACATCCGCAACTTCAACTATGACGGCCAGGGTCCCGGTAAGTCACTCTTTATAACACAACCCCAACGCCCTACATCCGCAACTTCAACTACGACGGACAGGGTACCGGTAAGTCACTATTTATAGCACGGCCCCAATACTCACGACATCGCCCCAACAACACTACATCCGAAGTTTCAACTACCGGGAGTTTCCGAAAAAAATAGACATAAAAGTTAATCTATTTTGAAAACTATAAAGTATAAACCCCAGAAAAGCAAGAAGCACCAAACGGTAGAATACTCCATGCTATCTTGTAGTATGGCACTCTTATGCCCGTGTTGAATGCCCGGAGCCGTTCGTACAGCACAGTTCGCGCAGGCTGTCAAAACGCGTCGTGAACTCAAAGACCCGAGGCAGCGTTGCCTCAATTGATGCCACCGCCGCACGGTGCATATCCGGTCGCATGCCCCGAACGGCGTACTGATGGTTCTCCTGTTCACTCGGTACACTTGAACCTTGAGATGTCCCCAAATTAAGAAATCTAGTGGCGTTAGGTCCGGATAATGTGCGCGCTATGGATTCACCTCCAGCCGAGAAAGCAGTCAGCAGTCGGTCCCTGAAGCGTGTTCGCAGCCAGTCGTGGGTTGTGGCGACCTTTTGTGCAGCTGCTCTGTCTCGCTGCATCCTCTGGCTCTCCAACAGTTCGACATCGCCTCCCAGTCGAGGTCATCTAAGGTCAATTGCCTTAACCTGGCCCTTGCGTGGCCTAGAAACCCACCGTAGTCAATAGGACAAATGTCATTTTAAAGGTAGTGTGCCAGCTTTCTTGGACCATATGGAGTTAATGACCCGGATAAAGAGAACCGGATTTTTAGAACTTATCCATACCTTCAAAACTTATGGAAACGTCTTAAATTCTTCAAATTTTGAGTACCCCAGTGCGAAATTCGCCCCGACGGGTTGTCGGTCGTACCCCAACCACATTTCACACCACTATGAACAATAAATGCACACACTAAAATCGCTATTACCGATAGGCTCATCCAATCAAGTTTCGATAAACCTGTTCATCATCATCTCCTGCGGTTTCGAACACGCCTGCTAGGTGGCTTCTGATGCTCGTCGAGGTCGGAATTTCCAAATACGCGTGGTGCGTCGGGCCGCGCGCTCTGACTTCGGCCAATAAAAATGCGTCAGCTGATCATTGTCATTTCTGCCACTTGCGTGTGGTGAAATGGGGTCATAACTTATAAGACGGCTTTTTAATATCAATTATTTTACATAAAATCATATTTCAAACCATAAATAATGTTCGACAGCCAAATAAAAGAAACAGTACCAATACGGGCTTACAGTTTAAGGCTCGACATAGTGTTGTCTACGATTAGACAGCTGATAACTCATTCCCGTACGTCGTATGGTCGTAACACTATAATGACCTTTGCTTATTGTCACAAGTGCGCCGCATTCGCGATTGTTGCCCGACGCCTGTTTGCAGGTGAGCCCACTACAGTTGTTATACATATCTAAAAACCGATAAACTTTTAGGCGAAAAAGGCACTATTCCAGGCCCATTTTTGATTTTTTTTGCGATATTAGGTAAAAACAGAAGCTTCTTATCCTAGGAAAAATAAAATGGGAAATCTTTCAAAGGTGGCACACTACCTTTAAATGGTGGCACGCTTCTTATCGCAGCAAGTCTAAAAATGCACAGTGTGCGCTGACACGTCGAATCATTATTCTGGCCTGACCATGGCCCAATCTTATAAACGCCGTGAAATGGATATGGCAGCACTCTAAGGCTGGATATATAGTACGCAATCTTATAAAGCTCTGTGAAATCGAAAACACGGCACGCTCTTTACGGTTTTGGTAACCGCCAGTTTTGGATGTGCCGTAGAATGATTTCAGCCGTGAGCAGCTGTGCACATCTCAAAACACAAACAATAATCAGCTGATTGCGGCATCGTCGGCACCTATTTCACGCCAGAATTTGTGGCGTACTTTGACGAGCTTCTCAGACAGTTTAATTCATCTAAGACAAATTCAATGTTTTTATGATATAAGTATGCAATATTTTACGTTATGATATTTTTAAGATTAAAACATCCTCCACATATTAACTCAGGTTCATTAAAATGATGCTTATTATATAGACAACGATCAATTTCAAAATACGTATTTTCAGGAACTAAATGCACACTAAAACACATAAAAACGAGTGTTCATCGTTATATGGATTTATTTTTCAAATTAAAAGGGGATTTTTTAAGAGGATTTAAGCACCAGTAACCATCATAGATTTTCGGCAGCCACTGCATTATAGAATCGGTATGGGTCTTTAGCCTATTCTCACGTCTCACGTATGACACAAATAAGGGGCACTTCATGGCTTCTGATTAGATATTTAAATTAATGATGATATACTTTAGTTTGTCAAAAAATTGTTAATTCCTACTCACTATTCGTATCTCCTCACTTTCTGTCTGGCACAGTTACGGATCAATGTGTTGTTTCTTCTCTTCCTGCATCTCGATCTGACTTCTGAGCCGAGTATTTTTCTTGATAGGTATGCTTTGATATGTAGACTGGGTTCTTCAATCTTTTGAGGAATTGCTTTTTAGCTTTAGGTTAGGTAACAGGTACCTATGCTTGAATAAGAAGGAAAATAAGCTGTAACTTGCCCTAATTCAGTTCATGTACGTAGTCTTCGAATTTTAGTAGTTTATCTTCAAGAAGGAAAATGTCAAGAGCTTATCACAAGAAGGAAAATAAGCTATATCTTGAACTGATCCAGTTAATGTACGCATCCTGATGCTCAAATTGTAGGAGCTTCATTGTCATGCTGTTTGTTTGGTTGAACCAGGCCCTTGCGATTATTATAGGCCACGTCCATATTGTGGAATGTGAGCTTAAGGAAGAGTTGGATGAGAGTATAAGGAAGAGTGGGCATTAGACCGGGTCGGCCACCGACTGGTTCACCGTAGCAGCTCAGTCTGCGCCATTGAACAGGCAGCCTGGCCGTGGGACAGGTTACTACTGCCACCCCACCACGGCCGCTCAAACGGTCACCGCGGAGGATTGTGACCCTTTTGCAGCTGTCCTTACCGTTTGCCCAGCCGCTTCCACGCAACAAGGAAGTGTGATTAAAATAGGATGCACTGGTCTTGTATGCTCCTAAGAACGGAAAGGTATTTCGTGAACGCGACGAGAGCTAAATACGGAAAAAATGGACATATAGTCTATTAAGTGACCAAACACAGAAGTAGTGTGATAGAATCTTGAAAATCTGAAGTAACATGAAAGGTATTTGTTGCCGCGTCCATGAATAGGTAAATAGATAAGGCTTGGGTCGTCTCAATAACGGATAATTTCGCTTCTCATTTATAGCGTACGAACGTTAGACAAAGGTAAGACGTTTACTTATCCCCAGTGGCGGATCCAGGGGGGGGCAAAATGGGCATTTGCCCCCCCCAAAAGGCATAATTTTAATATTACGCCTGTGGACGATGCATGGAAAGAATCGATAAATTGTTATGGTTTGCCCCCCCCCCCCAAAAAAAAAAAAACTCTGAGCTGGATCCGCCTCTGCTCATCCCGACACGAATGAAAGATGACAATGCGGTATGATAACAGTATGATAAAGATGATCATGGTAATTTCAGGGCACACCATCTATTGAGTCATTTGACACTATCCTAGCCCCAAATTTTAATAAAATGTATTGTACAATTTCATCCTGTTTCATCATACACACATTTGTCATCAGATCGTCTCGGTATTTAACTGGGAAACGGGGAATCTCGTGTTTCATCATTGACTAAGTAAAATATCACGAGAGCCAGCCGTCCAGAACATCATAGTCGTGACTCGATCTCGTCTGTGAGCGTCTCCGTATCTACATATTCACAGCGAGATTCTGTCTAAAGCCTCGTGGACCCACTCAATGGCTGAACTCGACATACACTGGCTATGGAAGGCTTGAAACGAACACTGTTCATGCCCAGGTGTTTGTGTTTGTGAATGCTGTTCATGCTCGAAGAACAGTGACCCGATTGCTGTTTATACTGCTACGATCGGGCCGCTCCCGCTGTCCCGCCGTCGCGCGTGTTCCGGTCCCCACCAGCTCTCTCTGACACACTGTCTGTCGACGTTTCAGACGCGTTTTTCTACGTGGGATCGGGAAACCGGCCGTCCAACTCCGGGTACAAGGTGCCGGACGAGAATGGCAGGTCAGTCATACTGCGTCGCGACCGGGGCCTCCGGGGTCGGCCTTATACAGCCACTAGCCAGGCATCCTCGGCCCCAGCTTCGTGCTTGTCACAAAGATCACACTGTAGTTCAAGTTATTGGAAGCTTAAGTAACTGAATCACTGCCCAACGGTTGCTTTTTAAATGGGAAGGTCACCAAGTTAATCAATAGCCACACTTCCCGTCGCCAATACTAAACAATAAAAATTCCCAGCATCATTTGCGAAGCTATTTCGCAACACTTACTAAACTTGTCTACCTGTCTACCGTCTAATATTTGACCGTGCATAGACTATGTCCGATAAATAGGCTCTGCAGTGCTGTCTAATCTGATCATCGTTATTAATCTCTCTATCCTTGGGCCATACGTTCTGCTTCTTATCAACGTGCAAACGCTTCCCGTTCCGGGCCCAACAATGGCCAGTCATCAGGCTCGTGGCCTGCCTTCGAACCACCGCTCAGATTGGCTGCTTTGTTGATTATGAGCGGCCAACTAGGTGATGAGGAGATACATCTCTGTGCCACAATTGGAGGGCCTTGATAAAACCAGCATTGGCCACAGATTGTTTAATGTTTACGTAATAAGCATACAACTGAGCGTCAAACGGCTTGAGACTGGCTCCTAATACCATCCGGCTCAGCCACCGAGTGTTCTGCCAGCTGAGGCGAGCTCAACTGTGATGTTCCTTTTTCAGAACTGAGCCTCTGAAGGCTTACCGCAACAAGGACATCACGCTGACGCTTCCGAACGGCGTCACCATGGACAAGGTCCAGTGGGTGTCCGTCTGGTGCAAGGCCTACTCGGTGAGTGCATATGCGTGCGGGAGAGAGAGAGAGAGAGAGAGAGAGAGAGAGAGAGAGAGAGAGAGAGAGAGAGAGAGAAGAGAGAGAGAGAGAGAGAGAGAGGGAGGAGGGAGGAGAGAAAGAGGGAGAGAGGAGAGAGGAGAGAGGAGCGAGGGAGAGAGGAGAGAGAGAGAGAGAGAGAGAGAGAGAGAGAGAGAGAGAGAGAGAGAGAGAGAGAGAGAGAGAGAGAGAGAGGAGAGAGAGAGAGAGAGAGAGAGAGAGAGAGAGAGAGAGAGAGAGAGAGAGAGAGAGAGATTCTGTGAGGGCAGGTGGGTCCGTGATTGGGAATTGGGATTACTCCAGCCATAGACCACTATATATCTGCGGTCTATAGTGGTCACTGCTCCAGCCACGGAGACGTTGGAGCTTTACCTGGTGCCTAGTTGGGAGTGCATACGTATATTATGGAGTCATTAACAAATGACGAGAGTCCAGGAAGATTCTGTCCGACACGATGTAACCTTCGTGTAGAATAGATTGGCTGATACAAGGATGTCGGACAGATACAATCTGGTCGGCCTTGGTCATTACGCCCTGGTCATTACCGACCGAACCTACCACGTCACCATATTTCGCAAACGGTTCTAGAACAGAGACTTGTAGCGACGCTCCTGCACATAATTTAATAACATGTACCGTGTGAACCATGCTTGTTTCAAGGATCAAGCATAGACCACTATAGATGGTCTATGGTTCAGGTTATAAAGCGAGATTAAAGGAGGTGAACCGTAACTGATTATCCCGCTTTTAAAATGCAAAACAAGTTACGTAAGACATGTTTCCGGCATGCTCAAACTTCTGACATGAACTGAAAGGACGAATGCTAAATATTTTAAGTGTTAACAGCAACGGATTTCCCTTGAAGGCTTACATCAGTCGATTTGATGATTGTGAGGTTATCAGCAGAGCCAACAAATAACTTAATGAAAATGCTGTTATTTTTTAAAAGCATTTTCATTAAGTTATTTGTTGGCTCCACCGATAACCTCATGACACAAATATGTCCTTACATAATCAGTACCTAGATTTAATGACTTCTCATCACTCACAAGTGCCGCTTATTCGGAATTAAACCCAAGCATCTTAAATAATAATCGTATATGAAGTTGAGTGAAGTTGAGTGAATGTACATGTAGCGGGGTTTCGCGGCGTTGCGGGGCTAACCGGGCAGTGTCTTTCGATAGGGAGGTGAGCTCCATCGGTGCGCTCCTAGAAGCCCTCCTCTGTGTCCAGCCCCTCGCGAACCCGTTCCGACTCAGACTCTACCTCGGGGCGATCAATCATCGGAAACACATAGGCTAGGGTTGAGGGATGGGATGAGTGATAAATAATAACCCATTGATCACACTGAAATAAGAACTCAACTCTACATAACCCAAGATCCCACTCTCAAACAACAGCGCCCTTCCTAGCTTGAGGGTCATCTCCCACCAGATATATGTATCAATCATTCGTTCATTTATCCATCCCCTTACAACCCTGCCATTCGTCCACTTATACCTCGTAATTTACCAGAGCTGACCATCTCCGGCCCCTCCCCTTTTTCCTAACTTCCCCCGGTGGTGCTAGGGCGCGCGCAAAGTCGTTATCGAGTCATTGGCCTTAAATTTCATTTAACCGTTATCCCTTCATAACCACAATGTTCCGTACATCAGACAAACGCTTCATAATGCTCACGCTACACAATTAGAGATACGACCCACCACAGATTTCGGCACTCGACCCTCGCGTTACGTGACTTATTGCGGTCCATCCCATCACCATGTCGAACTACCTACACAAAAAAACATAAATGTCCTTCGGTCAGCGGTTCCGAGACTACGGCTCGCAGGACACTGTGTAGTCCGGTTTCCGCGGGGGACTTATTTGAAATTTGAGACCGGGGCTGGGTAACTAAGGTCCGTCCGGGCTGCCTGCGTCGTCTCCGTATAGCCGCGGTTTTCGGGCCAGCCCCCGGCGACCGAAAGGGATTAGTCGTTCGTCGGCTTTACACGAATCCATGACTACCAGTTATGCCAAATTGCCTATAAGAAAACGAAAACTAAGCGTACCACGGCCCGCGGTGGGCTTATCTAAACTTTGAAACCGGGCTGGGTAACTAGGTATGTCCGGGCTGCCTGCATCGTCTCCGTATAGCCACGGCTTTTGAAACAGCACCGGCGACCGAACGGGTTAGCCTCCGTTGGCTTCACACAAATCCACGACTACCAGCGTTATAGGTGCCCGAAGCCCTATCTATCTGTTGCTGGTAGTTAAGCTGTCGTCACAGACCTATCCGAAATGACCGCTGCACGGCCGGAGTTAATCGACTGACAGCGGGGTGGCCAGTACCGACTTACCGCGATCACCCGACTCGCATGCTTTGGTATTTAATGTTCACCCCCGTCCTGCAGCATCACACGTTTCTTCGCGGGACATTACTTAACCGGCGGCATACGTCTCCTCGCTGGGACGCCTGGGGTCCTAACCATCTCCGAAACTACCTACGTCGCTTATCGAATGTCATCCTGCGCTGATCACTCAATGGACCGATAGCGGACCTAACCTATCTTTTAAAACCGGGCGGGGTCACTAGGTCCCTCCGGGCTGCCTGCATCGTCTCCGTATAGCCACGGCTTTATGGGGCCCGCGCCGGCAACCGAACGGATTAGCCTTCGTCGGCTATGCACTCATCCTCAATAATCGATCCTCAACTCGCTCTCATCCTTTCTCTTCACTTCGCGACTTATTGCACGTATCCAGGGCTTACTCAAGCGAGGCCTACTATTTAAGTGGGGTCTATCCGAGCTGAGCTTCATTCAGGAAATCCGATTCCTCTACGTGTACAGTCTTCTTCCAATTCACTCGCTTCTCATCTCCCTCCTAACCCGTAGCCGCGTCGGTGGACTTTCCACGCACAGGGGCGTGACGTGCATCATCTATCTCCCCGGTTCCGCATTGCAGTGTCCATGTAGAATACAATTACATATATTTCGTGTGCAACAGGGTCTAAGCGTGTTGCTTGTATGCGGGGCGTTGGTAAATTGATTAGTGGAGTGCCAGGAAATCCGCTGGCAAGGGCACTTGGGAGTCAACCGGAGAAGCTCCAGTATCGGTTGGGCTAGGGAGGTCCTGTATGTGTTGTGTGTAATCGCTATTGTTTGGACCGTGGGATAATTTGGGGAGGATGGAGTGCCAGGAAATCCACTGGCAAGGGCACTTAGGAGTCAACCGGAGAAGCTCCAGTATCGGTTAGGTTAGGGAGGTCCTGTGTGTATTGTGTGTAATCGCTATTGTTTGGACCGTGGGATAATTTGGGGAGGATGGAGTGCCAGGAAATCCACTGGCAAGGGCACTTTAGGAGTCAACCGGAGAAGCTCCAGTATCGGTTAGGCTAGGGAGGCCCTGCATGTGTTATTTATAATCGCTTTGTGCACTGTGTAAAATCAACAGATAAAGAGAACTGATCGGCCCTGCATGTGTTGTGTATAATCGCTTTGTGCACTGTGTAAAATCAACAGATAAAGAGAACTGATCGTTGTAAATTACTCTGGCCAGACACTTTGGAAACGACCTCTTTCCTGACTGTGGGTTAGCATATGGCCTGTTTTGCTCCATCCTCCGATCCCTGCCCTTCAGCACTACTCACACTCGTATTTCAATATTTACAAGTCCCATTTATTTACATACTCCGACGCAACACCTTAAATTCCCTTACAAGTCAAATTTAAAGGAAACATTCTGGGCCCAGGCCGCCCATCAACTGAGCCCCACAAGCCGCGCGGTGCGGTACACAGTCGCCCGTCCCTTTCCCGACTCCCCACGGTGCATAATCCCCTCCGTCCGCTTAAATCACAACGGGGCGCCAGACGACTGAAGAGGGCCCACGTCGGCACGCGTGTCGCACTACGCGCACAGTTACATAATTGATCGAAATCGACTTGTGAAATTAAGCTACCTAGACTGAAAGTCCAAAGAATAAATTTAACTACCTAAGCTGAATGGCCTAAAATATTGCGGACGACACCAAAAAGGGAATACAATGTGGCTCACATAGCAGTAACGAGGGGGGGGGGGGTTACTTGAAGGATTTAGAGACTAGGTGCGCGCCCGTGTTCACCGCGTGACCTTACTTGAGATGGAGTCGCTGACGTGATGGTCGTGTCCGTCCAGCGCCCGGCCCGGCGGCCAGAGCCGCCGCCGGCGCCGTGATGCCAGCCGCTGGTGTCTCGTGGGCTGTCCGCGATGTCAGACGAGAGACGTGGGCCGAGAGAGTGCCACCGGCGCGGGATGCGTCGTCCGAGAGAGTCCCCGAGAGAGTGTTCCAGTTCCGTTTCATCAACTTATACTTTTGATGACGTCATACTTCAGAGGGCTGGGCAGCATCTCCTTGTCCAATCTTCGTCCTCCATTCTCAGAAAGTGCGTTTGGCTCCGCCTTCAAACGTTCGTGATTGGCTGAAGTTCGGCACCCCCGGCCATGGCAGTCGCACCCTTTCACGCAGCGATCGGATGGAACTCGCCGCCGGCGATTTGCGCCGCCTGAGGCTCCAGGTGGCGGCCGGCTCTGCGCCCTCCTTTCTTGTTTTTAGTCCTGCGCTCCCCCCTGTTTTGAATGTCTCCGGCCAGGTGTCCTTCTTCCATGGCGGTGACCGAGTTCCATTTCATCCTGTTTTCGTACAAACCGGGTCGGTCCCCGCTCCCCTTTCTTGTTTTGGTTCAAATCAGGGCCGGTCTGCACTCCCCTCTCCTTGTTCTTCTCTTCTGGCGGGGTGCCGAGCGTGGGACAGAGTCTTGTTTTCCAACGGCTAAACTGATTAATGGCTCGACACCGGCAGGATAGTGCGTTTCGGTATGCTATTTGTTGGCTTCAGATCCGGGTTCTCATGAAGTGGGGTGGTCATCTATAGAGGACCCCTGTTTGTCAGAGCCGACTGCGCCGTCTGTGTGGACGCCAGCTGGGACGGAGAGAGGGTATCACAGCCGATTTAGCCGGCTGACCGTGTCTGTGCGGCGCTCGCAGATGGCCGTGTTTCAGCTTGTGGCACAGCTTGCAGTTCAGCATGAAAGATAAAAAAAAAATGTAACGCATCTGCGTTACATACAGCATTTTACAAAAATTTTAGCCTTGACCTATGGACCAACGTTGGATCTCAGTAAGTCAACACCTAAACGGTGACAGGAGCGCAGTTATACCGTCCTGAAGAGGTTGACAGAAGCCCGGGTCATCTGATAGTGTGACAACCGCCAGCGGCGTGGCTCAAGTGTTACCGCTGACACAGTCAGGGGTCTGGGTCAGGTCGCTGCGAGAGCTCGCTGTCCACCGCTGACACTGGCCCGCGCGTCTTCTCACAACTGGGACAAGGCCACAGGGATGACAGGATCTCCATGAGAGGAGGGACGTTATCTCGTCCAAGGTAGTCCTGAAGTTGTTTATGCGTCTGGCATCGCCGTTCGAGTTTGGTGTGCTCGTAGTTTAGGTCCTTCTTTGGTCACTGCGAAGGTGACCCTGCTAGACACGTTAACCGTGACCGCACCCGACCCGATGGACTGACCTCGCCCGATAAAATAACTGACCCCGCCCGACCCAGCGGCAGAAGCGTCTTACCTAATGACTGATCCCACCCCCTCCGCTGACGGCACCCACCCCCTCCGCAGGTGGATTTCGGTAACATCATCCTCCCGCGACCGGTCACCGACTACCCGCGGCCGCAGAAGCTCGGCAGGATGGTGACGCGCGAGCACGGCGTGGCCTCCGCGGACGTGGTCGCCGTCGACGCGCAGACGCTGCTCGTGCCGGACTTCACGTATGACGGGGAAGGCCCAGGTGAGTGGGCCGGTCGCCACGGCCGCTCGCAGAAGGGCCGCCAGGCGGCGAGGTTTCTGACGTGGCGTCGTAACCTGCGCCGGCCGACGCGCCCTGTCCCGGCGCAGCGGCGTGTCATAAGGCCGGGGCGGGCCGCGCCGTGACAGGGGACCGCTCGCCAGCCGGTCGTGCCGCGATCTCAGCCGTCGGCCGCACTCGTCGACTGTCGGCGCCGACGGCTCACATGGACAGCGGTGACAGCGTGGTGCCATACAGCCTGTTAGCGAAGGCGCCATGTTTTACGGTGCGGGGCGGATACAGAGACTGCAGCGCTGGTTTGGGTGACGGCATGCCACTGCTGTGAGACGCTCTTCTTGTTCTACATCTCTGTACCTTCTCTTGAATACATTTATTTTATATAATCTACTGTATTTTCCTTACTCACCTACCCTGAACTCAACAACTTTCTTCTGAATGGCTGAATCTGACTACTCTGATTACAGACTCTGTTGAACTGACAATCTCACCCCTTCACATTTCTCATCTCTTCACACGCATGCACACTGTGGCTGACCCCACGACCCCGACCGGTGTCGGCTCGGCTGTCACGCCGGGAGCGGCGGACCCGCACGACGTCTGGGCGGGCGCCGCCGCCGACGGGGGTGCTCCTCGGCGCCCTTCAGACCGACGCACCAGTGGTAACACGACCGACGGACACCTTCAACTGTAGCACGCACTGCGATCTAGATCGGGGCCCGATCTGGAGCAGATCCGGCGACCTGCCGACGCCGCGACACACCGGACCGGCCCGCGTGGACGATGATTTACCGGTAACGTACGGGTGGCGTGACGCTAGATAACCATCGACAGAGCCGCAGTCACTGATCTGAATGTAGAGCGGCCGCCGACACAGGCGCCGTGGGAAGCCAGACGGCTGGCAGCGCAGGGCCTTGGCACATTTCGGCCGAGCTGCAATAGTTGGGAGACTGCTCCAGTTGTGACGTGACTCCGTAGCAACGGCCTTGTGCTATTGAGTGATTGCATGAACGCGACGATGTCGGCTGTGTTGGCAGCTTTTCATGTAGGCATTTTCGGCGGCATGTCTTTTTACCATTCGCTGGTCCCGTGACACCCAAACGTTGTTCTCAGACGCGCACTTCTGGGCGGGCACGGGCAACCCGTCCAACACGGGCTTCATCGTGCCGGACGAGAACGGCAGCCAGCAGCCGCTCAAGAGCTACAAGCGCAAGACGGTGGTGCTCACCCTGCCCGGCGACAAGACGGTGTTTGACATCGACTACCTGAGCATCTGGTGCCGCCAGTACTCGGCCGACTTCGGCCACCTGTCCATCGACCGGCGCGGCCTCAACGTGCCGCCCAGCCTCAAGATGCTCGGAGTGCAGCCCCAGGTGAGCACGGGCTCCCGAGGGGTGCCATCCCCGGAGCAGGCCTGCTAATGTAGGTTAACGTGAACTTCATATTTTGTTAGGATTGTCAGCAAAAAACATCGCCGCAGGAGCACTCATACATCATATGTAGGCTTTTATGAATATTCAACGATATCTGATGTCAGGCCCTACCCGTTACATTCATTTATTTCATGGAATGCAAACCCATTCATTATCTCTCTACGTTCTTCGTGGTCTCAAAACAGATGATCCACAAAATCAGGTCAACGACCCATATTTTCCCGGGCATGGGCCGACATTGCCACACGAGTAATCAATCTCGTGTTAATTTGTCGGGTGGGCCGAGTGGCGCCTTTTGACCTTGACATCCACACGGGGAGGGGCTCTCGCACGTGCACTCATCGGGTGGCTATTGTCGGCGGTGATTCTGAGCAGAGAGCCGCCACTCAGGGGGGTCCTTGGAGCGGCGGCAGCGGTCCAGTTTCGTCAGAGGTCACGACACGCCTGCGGCCCGAACGGCCCTAAAAACGGCCACTCCTATCGACACCCATTGAATCACTGAGTCCCGTGGCCACCACCGGAGCCAGAGAGCGAGAGAGGGCGCAGGGAGGGCTGGAGGGAGGGGAAGAAAGAAAGAGAAGTAGAGAGGGGTCAGACGGAGGGAGAGGGAGAGAGAGAGAGAGAGAGAGAGAGAGAGAGGGGGCAGGGAGGGATGGAGGGATGAGAAAGAAAGAGAGGTAGAGAGGGTCAGACGGAGGGAGGGAGGGAGGGAGGGAGGGAGTGGGAGAGAGAGAAGGAGAGATAGGGAAGAGAGAGGTATACCTAGAGAAGGAGGAAGGGAAAGATAATAGTGATGGAGGCCGGCTAGGATAGGAGGGAGGTTTTGTATGCGTGTGTGCTCGGCCAGTGGCCGTGAGGGCGTGTCGGCCCGGCGGCGCATACCTTACGTCACCTGGCCGGCGCCTCGCTGCCTCTGCGGGAGGGCGAACATGACCTTGTGGTCGACCGGGCCGGGCCCAGGACAGAGGTCAACCGGCCGGCCATGAGCGGCCCGACCTACATCTAGGGCGCGGCGGCGGCGGCGGCGGTGGCCCTCCGCGCCCCTCCGTCCGACCGGGGTGTCCGGCCGGCCCCAGACGGCCAGCGACTCCGCCGGCGACGAACACCATCTGCACGATTGAGCAAGCGAAATTAGCTCAATTGCTTCTGAGTGGACGCTGGGATTTATTCATATTAGCTGCGTAATAACCACACTTGAGCTCAAAGGTCACACTTGACCAAAATCGTTAAAGTTACTCCCGAGATAATATTTTTTTTCCGAAAACTATCCATCATCTCAGTGCTTCGGTGCTGAGCTTGTTCATCTCTCTTTCACTGAGACTGCATGCTTTTACTAGATACATATCTTTGCGGATATGATGTTCGATAGCATAATACTCTTGTTGTCGCTGTCCTCTTTTAGGCGTGTCGTATGTGTAAATACTCGTGTTCTCACGTCCTATCAAAAACCGTTCAGCCATCCAAATGCTGGGATTGTTCGCTGATAATTATCCAGCAAATTAGCCCACACTGCCCTTCCCTGTATTGTGTTTCTTATGTGCAACTATCTCTCTTCTGATATTCATTATCCGATTGACTTCTAACATCTTTGCAGTTTGCACAGTTCTGTGATGGTTGACAGAACGTTTCTTCCTTACCAAGAGTGGACATGTTTACATGAACGGCGAACTTTCTGACCAGGACAGATCTAGGAGTAAATTAATGACAAAATGAAAAAATGAACGCTTTCTTTGCCTTCAGGCAATTCAGTTGCAAAAAGAATGCTTGTGAATACATAACCTACCTTGAAATGTGCTCTCGGCACATATATATTTTGCTTACTTCTAAAACAGCAAACATCTGGCAACTGAACATACGCCCGTCCAATTTAGCTGCAAAATTTACCCGTCCCAACTGAAGTCTCTCGTGTTCATGCAACCATGGCCACTCCGTCTCTTGTACCGTCTATCCACTCTGATGTTGTATCGTCTTCCGTCTTCTATAAGCCAATCTTTCCGTGTTACAGCGTGGAGGCCGCGGACCGGCTATTGTTGGTGGTCTGGGCCGGCCCTACTCTGCCCCCGCTGCGCCTGCTCCCCGGCCTGTGACCCGCTACCAGCCCCAGTACGCTCCTGAGCCCCAGTACGCCCCTCAGCCCCAGTATGCCCCGGAGCCTCAATACGCCCCTCAGCCCCAATATGCCCCTCAGCCCCAGTACGTCCCCGAGCCCCAGTATGCCCCTCAGCCGCCCCAGTATGCTCCCGAGCCCCAATATGCTCCTCAGCCTCCTCAGTATGCTCCTGAGCCTCAGTACGCTCCTGAGCCCCAGTATGCCCCGGAGCCTCAATACGCCCCTCAGCCCCAGTATGCCCCTGAGCCCCAGTATGCTCCTCAGCCCCAGTATGCCCCTGAGCCCCAGTACGCGCCTTCGCCGGCGCCCGCCGCCAGCGGATCGCCTTTTACGGCGTTCCCGTCGCGGTCTTCAAGCGCCAGCCGTCAGGCCAAGTCTCGGCCGTCGTCGGCCAGCTCTGGAAGCTACAGCAGCTTCTCACTGGGCGGAAGCAGCGGCGTCAGCTTCCGCTACAACTACGGCGGCGAGCGCAACTAAGCGCCGTGCCCGGGGTCGACGAATGGTCGACAGTGGGCCATCGTAGCCCAACAGTGCGCGCGCGGGGTGAACGCTTGTAAGACTGTGTGTGTGTCAGATGGACCGGGGTGTGAGGATGGGGAAAGAAGAGAGAGGGGAGGGGTGGGGCTGATAGTCAACGACGAGCACTAGTGAAATAATGTACATATGACTGTGTGTTATGCGCTCTTCTCTCGCTCTGTCTTCATTATTTATTTTCATATTTATGATCAATACTCTGCGCTAAATACTCAATATAGGATCTTGTGATGAACGCTTATCGAGCTCGTATTGTCGACATAAGTGACGACTAACTTATTTATATCTGATAGCAGTTTTCATGCTAAGGGATGTGAAATAAACATGAGCAGTGCTGAGCTGTTTTTTATGTGTATGACGCATGGATGTATCAATTCACACCACACGAAAAACACATCTTCTCTTTACAAAAACTAGTAGGTCTTGAAAGCTACGTCTGCCGAACACTTCGCGCACACTATCTGCATGTTCTTCATCTTTCTGTCCGTGCTAACAACACACAAGTGAATCATCCCGTCTCCCCCATGGACACGGCACGGGAAAACCGTCAGTAGCAGCTGGTGACTGCGAAATACCGCCCTGTCGAGTGAGAGGAGACGGACACATCATGAGGATCATCAGTCCGTGCGAGTCGTCCCGAACCTTCTGATGGGCTGTCACGCATACTCATCCCGTCATTGACACTTTGGACATCCAAAAGGACCCGTTAGATTATCGGCGTAAAAATTAGCATAGAATTTTGTTTGTACATTGTCTAAAATTTAATTGGTAAAAAGAATATTGGCTCATATCATACGTCATGAGATCAGTATCAGGCCACGTTTGGGGTCAGTAGCCACTATAGTTGTGCAGTATACCTCCGCTCGATTAGCGGCCGCTGCAGTCGACTGTGGGTATCCCCGTTCGGTTAGTGGTCTTTCTGCGAGTATGTGCCCGACCGCTGTCCTGACTCGGCTATCGTCCACCGCTGCGAGTACTAACCCGCCCCGGCTCGGTTCCCCGGGTATCCCCGTCCCAGCTCGGTCGGCGACCGTTGCAGGTGACCGGCGGCGCACTGCCCTTTCCCCGCCGTCGGCGCCGGACTCCAGGTCACATGGCTCCGGCCGGGGGGCGACCGAGACGGCGCGGGAACGCGCGGCCGGCTAATGTCCATTCTAATGGGCCCCATTCGGAGCAGGGCGCTGCAGACCTTTCTCTTCTCTTCAACAGCCAGCGTCGCTGAGAAAGCAAATGATGCCGAAGGGTGGGCTGCTGGCACCTTCATTCACGGGTACAAAACGCATAAAAGAGCTACCTATTCAATTTCACTATTGGGGCTTAACACCATCTCATTTGAAATTTTTACATCAAATACCTACCTATATGGATGTCTACATAGAAGGGGGGTTGACATTTTTCCTGATAATAGAAACAGAGAAATTGATGGAAAACAGCAGCCTCAGTCGTTCAATCAAAGCGAGCTCTATCATACTTACGTCAACATTCGGCAGGTCAGGTTAGCATTCGTGTACCAGCGACCGCCGCGTTTGGACCCTAATTTAGATATGACACGTTTTGCGAGATGACGAACAGATTGCTTTCCACAAGAGGAAGCCAATGGTACCCGATTCTAAGGCCAAAGCCAAATCGTGGACCATCCAGGTATTGTTTCTAAAAAATGGGTTTGATTTTTGACAAATCGCTTCCAAAAAATAGTTGCAGAGCAAAAAGAAAAGTAGAAAAATACACCAACACGTTTGGCTTGCCAATTCTGTCAATGTCCTCGCTTGCAGTTGCAAATAACAAAACATACGCTAGGAGGCAGAAACCTCGCCCATATCACAAAAACATCCGATTTCAGTTGAATGACGTCTGACATATCTTGTCACAGCTCGGTGGCCTGACCTGATAGGCGAAACGACTTTAGATGCAGGGGATGCATCGGTACCATGTGCCGGTCAGGGCTAGGCATGATATTCCACTGGGAACTACATTTGACCTGATTGATGATTCGACCCAATGAATTCGTTGATCGTTAAGTGAACTATAACTATTGGATAACAAATCATTCCAGAAAAAACGACATGAGAGACTTAACGGTGTCGAAGTTACAGATCTTAAGGAATGAAAATATGGTGTGATATAAACATTTCATCAGGCACGTACCCAGGATTTCGCCCAGGAGGGGGCCACCTGCTTTCGAAGGGGCCCCCCACAGTGTATAGGGCCCCCAGGTTCCCCGGGGGCCCCCGGGAGTCATGAAGAACCTTTCGATGGTGGGGGGGGGGGGGGGGGCATAGTGTCTCTCCTGCAGACGTAGGTGAGAAAACGCCACGTGTGTGGGAAAACGCAATTCAGTTCTTTACAACCTAATGTAGCATTTGGTTGTGATTTCTCGCGTTCAACTTCATCAAAGTCAATTAAAACGGTCTCTGTAACGGTCTAAGCCTTGAGAACATGTGGAAAATTGGAAAGTAAAAATATTTTTGCTTGAGGAGTGTGCATGAAACGCACGGCATTTTATGAGCCAGCGCCTCAATTACTGAACATCCTCCAATTCCGGATATGTAGGTAAATAATATAATAGTGGGGAATAAATGTCTCGTTATCGGAATTCCACTATCTGGCAACCAGCCCTATGTAAACGCGGTTATTACGGAGCGAGCGAAGCGAGCGTAGTCTTTCCTTAGATTAACGGAAATTTCTGAGTATGAGCGGCCGGCCGGCCGGCCGGCCGTGCGGACGCTTTTGCGAGGCTTATATCTCAGCAACCACTTGACCGATTTACATGCGGTAATTTTTGTAGGGTAGCTTCATTCCTTCTACCAAGTATTGGACTATTCCCGATGCATGTGGGTGACCGCTTATGCACGTGCCACGTGCAAAACGAAGAGGTGTCACTTTTGTAATTGTTGCAATATCTCGGTAACTACTTGACCGATTGCGCTGAAAGTTGGCATGTAGGTAGGCACCCACTAGGCACTGCATATCCATGTGCCAGAGTTGGGGTGCCGCTGCACGTGCGCACGTGCAGGGGTCGTTTCCAGATCTCGAGAACGGCTCGACCGATTGCGCTCAAATTTGGTACACAGTTAGGGACCGGTTACTAGGGTGCCGTGCACAAGTCAGTTGGGACCCATTTTGCACGTGCGCACGTGCAGGGTGCCGCTTCCAGATCTCGAGAACGGCTGGGCCGATTGTGCCCAAATTTGGCACATCGCTAGAGACCAGTCAGCAGGGTGCCGTGCACAAGTCAGTTGGAGGTACCCCCTCGAAATTTCGCACGTGCAAGACTCACCCCCTCGCTCGCTCCGTTAGTCGCCCCAAAAGGCGCTATACTGGTTATATGTTTCACTAGGAAACGAGCGCAATTGTACTTTAAGCCAGAAAATAAATGCTTGGGTAATTCTGGGACACTCTGTATTAATTGGAGGAATAGGACTTAGGAGGAAATGCGATTGCAAATCGACCCACATCCCTGTGTTAGCCAATGACGCCTTTGGGGCCAAGGTTGGGGGGTATTCAGTTTAGTCTTTTTGTTTTTCTGTGATATCTCCGGCACTGTGAAAGATATTGGCTCCTTCAGATGAGTGCCTACTCCAGTCACTACTTATATCCAGTAGCCAGTAGCCACTCAGATGATATGGGATCAATCAGGTGATAAGCGTACTTTCAGACGACCAGGGGTTCCCAGGCGACCAGGTCCTCCAGATGACTAGGGGCCCCACTGCCCCAGGCGACCAGGGCCCTCCAGGCGACCAAGGGCCTTGGCCCCCGTGCCCCCCCCCCTTGGGTACGTCACTGCATTTCATTAGGTATTCATTCAAAACAATAAGCTAGAAATTGTAAGAATGACACAACGTGTCTGGCCTAAAACTTACATGGAAACCTATTAGAGTAAAATGTCAATTTAGTTTGCCTGGAGTGGGTGAATGAATCTTCCCGGGCTTTGTACCCAGAAATATCGTGCGATAAGTGGAAGTATTTCAGTGACATGACCGACAAAAGTATTGGATTAATATCACGTAACCGCAGTCAAGTGCAATTTTTACAACAACATGCTTTTTGTGTGGGTTTCACCATTGGGAAGGGCCACACGACCACTTCTACTTTCTACTATCTCTTCACAAAGAGTTTAAAGCATTGACGATGGGAGGGCGCCGACTATAGGTATGATATTGAAGGCAGCTCATTTTTTTTCTTAAATGAGTATCAGGAGCAACAGAACTTCACAAATCACAGGCATGACGCCCAATACCCTGAGTCGGTGGAATGTTATCGCTTCAGCAGAACTGCACCCGACAATACATTAGAGGAACGTAGTCAGTTTGCCAGAACGCTAATGGTCGTAGAACGACACCCGATACTCTGCACAAAACCATAGCCCGACCACGTTACATTGGAACGACCCTAATTGCTCTCTCGGTTGAACGTAGCCAGCAGTCAGAACTCCGTTAGAATTGCCCCTGACAGCCTGTCACTCGACCGCGGCTAATCTCCAGACCTCCCGAGTCGCCATGACCCCGCCCTTCAGCCGCGCAGCTGAGCTCGGCTGCGACCGCGCCTGAGCCGTCGTCGGCCGGGCGTATCCAGGCGGCCACCGGGGCTGCTGTCAGTGTGACCGCGCCCCCGCCCCCGCCCGGCGGCAGGTGCGGTGTGTGCCAATCAGCCCCGGGGGCGGCGGGCCGCTAAACGACGCGCCACCTCAGGGTGTGGTACCGCGCGCCGGCCGTCAATTGTTTCCCAGAACGCACTCTGAATGGTGACCGAGCCGTCTGTCTCGGTCGCGCTCCGTTTTTGTGTTTAATGGTGTCTGACAGAAATGCTGACGACAATAGCGGTGGTGTCCATTCATGATAATTTCAGTTCATGCGAACAATTGTATCTTAAAGAGAGACACCGCCTTTGTTTGTGTTATACAGTGCTGTATCATGCAATGGCGCGAAATTAGGACGCTAGAAATGGGCCAGTGGAGTAGGGTATCAAACGCAAAGGTGTCCTGATTACTTGTCACACGCAACACGTCGCTACATTCCTCAATTACAGCTTTATTCGCGTCAGCTTTGTCCGTCTTTGAGCGTGGCATATGCTCCGACCGTGGTTGAATATAATCGGTCCCGGGCGAGGTCGGTCAGCAAAGATGCTGAATCATTCTCCTATCATGCAGTTCAACATCGCGGCTCGCACACAATTAACCTGCATTGCGAAACTTTGGTATTCTCAAAGGCACGACTCATGGCCAGACACACGGAAAGAGTCACCATGGGGGTGAGATACGTAGTACGACAAAGAAATAGGTATTGCACGATTGCACTGCTATTTGCGTTTGTAGAAGGGACATCGGTCTCTCAGAAACATGTGTGTTGATTCAATGGCCCGTTCACGAGTTCAGTATGAGCTCATATGCATCGAGAGTCCTCAGTTTTTGTCCGGACTACAACAGCACAAGCTCGTCAGACAGTTCTGGGTCTGTGCAAGCTATAGTCGAATTCAGTCGGGTGAACTGGTAAATATGTACATTCGAATAGAGAACGAGCTGGTCGCATCTCAGACCGAGTCATAGCTCATTTGGTCGAATCACCGCAAGTCCGTGTTGCCCCAGGAAGGCAGTTTCTAACTCACCAAAAATGCATACAAACACGCATTAGTGTCAATATAGGGTATTTGCAGAGCACTAATGTATGTATGTAGATACATAAGTAACGGGCTTGAAGATATCAGGACGTCAACAAGGTTGCAATCCAATGACCATCTCTTCAGCTGCGTATGCAAGCTGCCGCTGTTCATTGCACAAGACGCTTTTTTAACAGAGACAGGTCAAAACTGAACTGGACGGCGCCGCCGTGAGCCTCACCGCAGTCTGAAACATTGCATTGTCCTTTCATATGACTGCGCCTTTGTAATTGGCCGCCAGCCCTCGCCGGCGATCCAGACGTCTCAGTGGCACCCGCTGCGAGGCTGACTGTTCAGAGCAGGCCGCTCAGTCACCCCACCCACACCCCGACCCCTCCCTTCCTCCGGGCCGGTTACCCAACCACCAGGCAGTGTGGACATCGCACCAAATTGCACTTTTTGTAAGGCGCAGTGATGCGATCTCCCGAGACGCGATAGTCGCAACGATAACATTTCGGAAATAACCGCATTACTGAGGTCGCTACTGCCACGTCACTCAGCTCCTTCGACCTCTCTCTTCCCCCCTCTCTCTCTCTCTCTCTCTCTCCCTCTCCACTCGTTGGGAGGGGTTGCCGGCTCGGGGAAAGGAACAGACAATTAGGGCACACATGAGGGACGCTGAACAAAAGCTGACACGTCAGTTGCTACACAGCTCAGTCGCCGGTGAAGTACTGCCGCGCCAAGTTTTCCTCAGTGGTGACATATGAGTATTACAATGCACACTAACGGGCATAGTGCACACTGAGGGTGAGGTCAGTGTCAAATGTGAGGAAACTTCCCCGAAAAGTGTCCGCAATTCGCGATCCTCTACAGCGATACTGATCACAATCTGTCTTTGCATAGGAAAATGGGTCCATCTGTATGAGTTCAAGGGTGTAAGGAGCTTAAAATGATCGAATGACAAAATATGAAAATGCAGCTCCAATACTGAAGACTATGAAATATTTTCACTTCATATTTCCAAACTGCATATAAATCACTTATCTCGTCTGAAGGGTTAAACGCGCAACACCACACCCCGACTTCCTTTCACTGATATGGCTCCAAACAATAATCTTTTGATATGTGAGCCTTCCAATTTTCTTAAGCACCGATAAAACTATACTTGTATCTTCTTGTGCTTTCTTATCATGTTCTGGTATAATTAGCAAACCGATCCAATCAGCTTATCAGCCGGCAGTCAGCACGAGCAGCCAGTTCCCGTTCCCATTTCCCCGCACGAGCTGGCCTAGGTCAGTCGTCTGTGTAAGGCCGTGGGGCTATCAGTTCCCATTGCCAACTGCATCTCCCCATCTGCGGTCGTTCTTCCATTGCATCCGGTGCCGAAAGCGGAGCGAGGCGATGACGGTCTGTTGTGCAACGGAACCACGTCCGTCGGCCGGGTCACGTCGGGTCAGGGTCAGGGCGCGTCGTCGGCCAGTCGGCGGGGTGCAGGGAGGGCCGGCACAATGGGGCCGCCGCCGTCCGGTGAGACGCAGGGGTCCGCGGACCGGAATACTGCCGGTCAGTTCAGCTCGTTCTCTCGGTCACAGGCGGCCCGGAGAACGCGTCTGGCATGAATGCGATGTTGTAGACGCTAAGTGAATGCGATGCCGATCTAATGTCTTAGATATACCTAATAATTTTTTCCCATCTGGGGGGTCAGCACATTTGCATCTCAAAGGTCAGCAATGAGTCAATTATTGCGAGTTGCCGAGGTGGTTAGCATTGTCTCACATTTCCAGACCAAGTAACTAAAATAGGAGCTTGAAACTTTTTTTGTGTTTAAGGACGCCAAAGACTTGCAAATACGAGTATGTGCAATGCTGTCCAACATGTTTGTAATGAAATCCCTTTAATTCACCGACAAAATGCACGAATGCCAGGCATTTACCAATTACTCCATCTTAACCTCTGTATTTTTGGCGGGCAAAGCAAAGCTGAACTTATAGATGCTGCTATTGATAGGCATTGATTTCATGATATCGGTGTATCGAACTTTCCGTGTGTTTCTTACGTTAGTTTCATTCTCTTTTTTTTGTGGCAGACGAAGTTGAACTGTGAAGTTCTGGACGAGGAACTGGCCTTCGAGGTCCGGTGGGCCATCGCCGGACAGTCGATGGTCATGCAGCTCGTCAGCAAAATAGGTCAGTCACTGGCGTACTTTCATTTTCAGATATTTCCAGCGGTTGGATTCTGTGACTATTTTTATATAAGAGATTAAACAATGTTCAACAGTCATGCACCGTGATGTCAAATTACTAGAATCAAATATCTTGTGATTCTTCTATCCATTTTTAATTAAATCTCATTTGTTCAGAACTCAGATGTATGCCGCAAAATAATGAGCAGTTGGTCTGTGTTAAGATGAATACGGAATGTCATGGCTCTGTCATTGAAGTTGGCGGGGTGAATCGTTTTCTAACAAGCTTTCTTTTCAGTTCGCTACACCCTATGACTTGGCATAATGCTAACATTCTAATTAAGTTTTAGGGGTCAAATTATTGTTTCTCCTCGGTTTTGCGTCTTTCTCCACCTCTTTCATCCATACGTCGCTCCCCTTGGCCATGATGTAGGCAGGTTAGGTACTTTGCTATGTGTCTGTAATTGGTAGTTATACCCTCCCTTTATGTCATTGTCGATGAGCCTGCAGCGCCCTTCCTGTATGGATGCTGATGTAAGTTGTAACACGCACCCTGTATACAGGGTTGCGGGTAGTGGCATTACACTGTACACATTAAACATTACACATTACACTGTATACTGACGCGTTTGTAACGCTACCCGCCGACAGAGGACGGCCAGTACATGGCGTTCGGGCTGAGCGGCCACCCGACCAGGAGCGTCATGATCGGAGCCGACGCCGTGGTCACCTGGCTGGACCGCCGCTCGGGTCAGGGCGTCGCCGAGGACTACTTCCTGCAGTCGAAACGCCAGTGCTCCGCCAGCATGGGCGCCTGTCCAGATACACAGCTTCAGGTGAGCCCAGGGGACCTGACCAGATACACAGCTTCAGGTGAGCCCAGGGGACCTGACCAGATACACAGCTTCAGGTGAGCCCAGGGCGCCTGTTCCGACATGTGACTTTAGGGAGCCCAGGGCGCCTGTCACGACACACATCATCAGGTGAGTCCAGGACGCCTGCCTTGATAGATTGGGAGGCGAGTCTTAAGAGTTTTCTTTTAGCATGCAGCTCTATAAAGCACGGACGCCAGTTCCGAGGTAGATGCAATGACAGGTGGTCCCAGGACATCTAATGAAGTGATTGCCTTTTGCCTGACGTTGTCCTTTGTGAAACGACAGCAGACGAGGGTTTCGAGATGACAGTGCTGCCATCTGCATTGTAGGCTCAGTAAACTCTAGGCAGTGAGCGAGTTGACATTTTTCTTTTTCAATGGACCTGCAAATCGGTGAAGGAACGATACCATGCGGAGATAAATCATATGTAAAGGCTTAACAAATAATATTGTGATAGCCTTTTCCCTTCACACAACTATAATCATCCCTGCCCTGCTAATGAAAATGATGGAGGGCTAATATTGAATCCCTCGGCACATTCAACGGCAGCCGTCGGACATATAGGTAAGTACCGTGTCGCCATCTACAAATCTACTTTTAGCTTCGGATAGCTATATGCGGTATTACAACCTTTAGATGAGATAACCAATGATATACCGGATAACCCAGGACACCATCCTCTTCCCACAGGGCGGCAAGAGCGGCGTGCGCCTGCTGAACTCGGCCTTCATCAACGGCTTCTCGATGCTGACATTCCAGCGGCCGCTGAACTCCTCCGACCGCTGGGACACGGCCGTGGTGCCCGACCAGCGGCAGGCGGTGGTCTGGGCCGTGGGACCGGTCAGCGCGGCAGGGGACGTCGGCTACCACCGGCGCCGGGTGCGCGGTGACCTGCAGCTCCTCTTTGGCCGCGCCCCCGCCTGGAACTGTCCCGTGACACCAGCTGAGAGCACCGACCGACCGCCGGAGTCTGCTGCCGAGCCGCCGCCGGCTCCGGCCTGGCACGTGCCGCCCATCCCCTGTCACGAACCCGACGACCGGGTCTACTATGTGCAGTTGGGACCGACGGGCGGGCCGCGAGGCTACAGCGCCATCACGGGACGCGTCGGCTGGGGTGTGGCCTGGTACGTCAACGGACTCCTGGTGCCTGAGATTAACGTGGTGCGCGGCAGGACGTATACGTTTGTGGTGGAGGGCGGCGGTGACCCCGAGAGGCCGGCCAAGTACCACCCGTTCTATATCACAGACGACCCCGAGGGAGGCTACCAGTTCAAGACGCCGCAGGAGCGGGCGGTAAGTACAGTATGGCAAACAGCAGCTATCGTAGACCTCATTGGAATGGAAACCTGGAAAAGTTTAACCCGCGCCCTGGTGGGGTCTGTTTATAACGCGACCTGGTGTGGGGGGGGGCTATTTTTTGCCCCCCCCCCCTCGTATCTCCGAAACTACTGGACGGATCCGCAAAATTCAAACGGCGTTCGAAAGGCCTGTCAAATTTGTCGATGGAAACCAAATTTCATTGACCTCGGGGTCACCGATGACGTCACAGGTCAGGTCAAAGATGAAATGTTTCACCGTTCACGGGTCTTCTAGGGAATGCGCTATAACACCGAGGAAAACGCATTTTGTCGAGAATCAGCGATAGGGCGTCAGTTGCCTAGTAGATATGTTGCTATTAGAAGTCACTGACAATACCAGGGCAGGTCACAGGTCAGGTCACCAAGGGTCACAGGTCAGGTCACATGAGCCCAACTTTACTAAGGTTGTGTGATGCATGTTTTATGGCCAATTTTTCATTTCCAACTCAATGGTGTTGGTTATAAGACTATCAGGTACGGCTTAGGTCACTTTCTGGTGAAGTTCAGGTGAAGGTCAGGTCAAGGTCAGGCCAAAAAAGGTCAAATTTAAAAGTTGATAGTTTTGCATAAAATGGATATTGATTCGATGCAGCTCGTCACGGGGAGTCTAATGGTGGTCTTTGTTTTGCGCTACGGGGTCTAGAATTGCTAAAAATTGAGTTTGAAAATTTGACGTCATCAATTTTGAACAGTTTTTTCGCTATAACTTCACAAAAAAAGAGGTATCAATCTCAAATTTGTTATGTGGATGGAAGGCGGTGAGGACTATCACATATCTTCCGGTTTTTGCGAAATTCAAAAAACTTTTTGGATTTTTCGATCATTATATCAAAAAAATTTATTTTTTGATTTTTGGGGGTCAAAATCCAACAATTTCAAAAATCCGAGATAGCAGTTTTGTAGCCCTGTCAATTCTACAGCTTTTATGTTTTATCATTTTTCTGTATTTGCAAAGCTATAGGCCTGACAGCTCTTCCCGCGAAACCCTTTTTTGGGTCGAAAACGGCAGAACATGACGTCACTCTGACGTCATTTCCGGCCAACCTATCATAGCCTTTGGAAAAAATTTTGGTCACCATGTGTAAAATTGATGTCCGGGAGGATACTGAAAATTTGGTGACGATCGGCGCAGCGGTTCTGGAGATATATCGAAAAGTCTGGAGGGGGGGGGGCAAAAAATAGCCCCCCCCCCACCAGGTCGCGGGTTAAGTTCGAAATTTTGACATGAAGACCACCCATTTAGGCACTGCCACATGTGATACACTGAAAACAATTTAACCCAAGGCCGGCGAGTAAACCGGTGTTTCACGGGTACCCCTATCCGCAACCATTTCTAACCACCCTCCCAGGAGTAGTGCTAGGTCCCATTGCGGTGTAGTCGTACTTGCTTTGAGCGGATATAACCGCTGTCAGCGAACATATCCACAGAGAGCAGGGACGACTACACCCCAATGGGACCTTACTGTACTCCTGGGAGGGTGGTTAAAAATGGTTGCGGATAGGGGTACCCGCGAAACACCGGTTTACTCCCCGGCCTTGGGTTAAATTGTTTTTAGTGTAGCTGCACTATCTTTCTGGACATTTCTGTCTTCCCAAACGCCCGCTAGCTTCTCACGTGTCCTCGTGCCACCCCTGAAGTGACGTGCGCGGCTCTGTCTCCCTTGAGTACCCTGTCTTTCCACGTGTCATCCATATCGCACTTGAGCTGACGTGACGTTCACGGCTCTACTCGTACTTTTGTTTTGTTTTTTGTTTTGTTGGGTTAGGCCCTTTCGGTCGACAAGACCATTGCAGAGCCGGAAGGATGATAGGATTTAGGGGGAGACATTGGTCTGGGCAGGCACCCTAGTGAGTCGCCGGGGCTGAGCCCGTCCAGAGGACAGGCCACCCAGCCCCAAGGCACTCACTGCACCCGGCTACGGGGTGCGCTCCCTCGGGAGCAGCGGTGCCGCTCCAAGGGAGCAGCCCGCATGACATAAAGTTGCCTGTCCAGCCCGGAAGGGGGTTGTGGCGTGGAGGAGAAGGATTTCAGTATCCTGAGGATAGAAGCACGGATAGGTGTCTACTCGTACCTCCCCTTGGCCCTTATATTCCCTCCTCCCTCGGTCCGTCAGCGTGTGTGTGTTCTCTGTATCAACTGACGTGCCCAGCTCAACCTCCCCTTACCCCCTGCCTCCCTCGTTCCGTCAGCGAGTGCGCGTCCTGGCGGGCGTGGAGACGGACGCCTCGGGTGTGGCCCGTCCGACGGCCACTGGTCGGCTGTGTCAGTGGCGAGTGGACAGCCGCCGCCGACCGCCCGCCGCCGGCTACAACTCGTTCGGAGCCTATCAGCGCACTCTGCAGCTCGACTGTGAGGAGGGCCAGCCGGGCATCCTGCAGTGGACGCCAGACGCCGATACGCCCGATACCGTCTACTATCAGGTGAGGGGATTGGTGTGGGACCAGCCTAGCAAGGGACTCCGTCAATATGCTTAAACCATCCGAACTTGTAGATCTGCGTGGTCAGAACCCCACCTGGCGATGATTCTAGGTGGCGCCACTAACCCTAGAAGCGTTTGGTGCCCTTATTCTGTAGCAAGGTGAATTAGGGGAGAAGAAGAATAGAAAAAGCTGTATCATCGCGGTTGATCAAAACCGCAGTCCTCTGTCGTTCGGCTAGTTTAGCAGAAGAGAGAGAACTATTTGCTGCTGTAATGAACTCGATGGTTGAACTAGTAGAACAGGGGAGCTTGAGAGTCTTGGAAAAGATCCCGAGAGAGAGATCTAGAGAGAGATACAGGTATTGATGAAGATGCTGAGATAGATGTTGAGATCCACCTTGCATACAAATACATCTGATGGAAGATGCTTTTTAATTTAGAGGCTTGATAATTCTGTTCATTGTATAGACCATGATGCACGAGATGCTTCTTCACTGCTCGGATAGGGATAGAGGGATCCGATCAGCTGGGTTTGCGGCACAGTTGGGCAGGTGAAGGACAGGGCATTCGAAGTCCCGATGACCACTGCCAAACTTATGGGTGGTAATTACCTTGATTAATTGAATGTGATCATTCGTCCAGTCACCCATTCCTATATCACTGGCCTCCCCATTACGAAAACTGCCCACTTAATTCGTATTAGCGTTGCTATAGTTTAGTTGCCCTCGAGGGTTGCTAGCTCGACTGCCGTAACCGAATTCTACGCAATTCCTATCGGCCTTATTCTAAGATTCATCCTTCACCATTCTCACACCCTTGCTCGCGTTACATTCACCTTTCATGTATTCACCCAAATTTAATTCGTAGCCCTCAAAATTCCCTCCGATAGTGCTAGGCGTCGGATCAACAACGATCTCCCCGGCGAGATAAATGTCTCTTTCCGAAATCCATATGCATGCTCCGCTAACCGGCGACAAAGATACTTATCGCAGGGCCGTCCAGAATAATTGCACAAATATCCACCCTACTAATGTATGGGATTCACTACACGTCCGATAGACTTATGGTACACACATACACGATTTATATCCGACTTATCTCTCTATCCGGGAGAGATTACCTATGCCCTCTTCCGGTCCGCGTGTAACACCTCCGTTCACGACCCAGGGACCACCGTTCATATCCTGGAACTCTCCTCAGGAACTCTCCTTAAACCGTGGGATTTACTCTTCAAGGCCTTACGTGTCCTGGAGTACATTCTTCCCTCCCCTGAGGCTGTCCAGTACCGATTAGAGTACCTTTACGAAATAAGTATGAGGACTTATCCGGGACACTACGGCTCGCCTTATCCGCCCTTTGGGTGACTCACCCCTGACCTTCGGCTTCTTGCCTTTGGCATAACTTACTCTCCACTGCACTGTGCCAATCTTCCCCCTTCCCCCTGCCGTAGAAACCTCTCACTACCTTCTCACCCAGTGTTACCTAAGCGGGAAAATTAACAGTGGCCGGTACCACTGGCGGAAAACGTGCATATGCCCTGCGTACGTGACGGTGTGTCCCTCTTAATATTCCGGTCTGGACGTGGGTTTAGAGAAGTGCATCTGTGTCTCATACAGTCATGCTGGTAAACGTTACGCCATAGGAGACGGGCAAACAAGCCGTCTGTGCCTCACAATGCCCTGTGCCGATATTGGTGGAGTAATTATTGGCGCTAACTCGCAAGAACGCGAATAACAGAAACGCATTATTTATCCAAACCAAATCGTAATCATCAGTTCTCGTATAAAATCTAGCAGACCTTGAACCGCTCTTGAATTTAATCAGACATATGATCTTGAACCAATTAACACGCATCGATTTGTCGTCTGGTTGTGATCCACCGTATCATAGTAAACTACTGAATGCTCAAACGGAAACGACTCATTGAATTTCGCTCGATAGCTTCTGATGGACTATTAGTTACCTATACAAATTATCTTTATAGAGTTCCAAAATATTGTCATAGGGGTCGCTAGCTTTTCAGAGGAAACCTAATTTAAATCATATTATTAACAGTAAACAATGCATATGAGAAGAACTGCAGTCCTAGATATTATCATAGCATTTCGTATTTGAAATTATGCATTAACTGTTTACGTTCTTATCCCGTTGCAACTTCCCACAACTAACCATGTTTCTATACGATGACCTCCACCTACCGCACGCGCCCCAATTACGGCTAACCCACTGCCCCTGTTGTGGCTGCTCCTCGCGCCCTCTGGCGGCTCAACGCCCGCGTCGGGGACGACGAATACCACGGCCGCCGGCCGGCGCCGCGTCGACACCGTCAGTCACAGTCACGCCGTTATGGACGCGTCAACACTCGCGGTACAGTGCTCGTGTGTGTTGTCTCTTCTGGCCGGGTAGATTCACCGGATGTGTCAGTGAGTGTGAATCTGGTAAAATATTGCTGCAATATCTCCCTGTTCGACATCTCATCAGCTCCATTCGAAGTAAGTTTTTTTTTTTTAATTAAATTCCTGTCCCATTTAATCGTTCCCCAACAAAGATGGTCCTTTCTAGTATTTATTCTACAAAAGCACAACGATCGGTACCTATATTAGTCGCATATTAGCTCTAATCACAAACAATTCTACATCTACCTGTTACTCGACATTTCGCAATTTAAATGACGCAAAGTGACCATCTAAAGTCGCAAAGTGTCAAACCGTCAACCTCTAACCACTGCTCACAACTCTGCACCTAAGTAACAGAAGAAATTCCGCCGTAAGCTCAAGCATTCGTATCTGTCGAAAATCATAACTCATAGCCATATTCATAGATCGATCGCATGAATCAGTCGCCACCTTAAAACATTACATTCGCTTTCAACCGTATTTACCTGTTCAATAATTGATTTCGACTTCGCAATTAATTCCTTCAGCAATATTACCAATAATTTCGCAATGCAACTTTTAGTGAATTAAGCACGAATCTACACCATTAATTTCACAAACGAATTCCAACCTCAAATCGCACTTGACCACCGCCGATTATAATAAATCGAACGAACCAGTTTGACCAAAGACAATGACATATTCAATGTTGTCACGCATTCTGTCATCAATTTCAGCGTTCGTGACACTGAGCTGCTTATTCAAATTTTAGGATTTCGCTCACGGCCTAATCGTGAATTCCAACGGACGATAACGATTTGCTGGCGACTCTGACATGACCTCGAAATTCAGATCCTAATATGCTACTAGGGTGTCTGGACCAATAAGTTCAAAGTAATTTAAGTTTTCCAATTCCAATTGAGAGTGCATTTTATGGCAACCGAAAATGTTTGGCAGTCGTCACGGCACGGCAACCGGGCAGAGGGGGGGGGGGTTCAAGGATTGGGATTGAGCAGACTTTTCAACAACACTCACATTCTGGAGTTCTCTGCGCTTCCGCTTCTCAGTGTGGTCTCAAGCGTCGGCGGTTGTCCTCCGGCTCTGATCACTCGAACTGAAGAGGCTTCTCGCGGGTGACCCCGGACTGACGGCGGCTCCCAGATGGCGTCTCCGGCTCCAGCTGTGGACTGTGGCTCTCGGCTGCTCGACTGTGATTCCCCTCTGGTTGGGTGGCGTACCCTTTTATAGTTGGGGGGGGGGGGAGGGGTGACTGCCACGCCCTTGCGACGTCATCTTCCTCTGCCTTCTTCTGGTGGGTGGGGCCGTAAGATGGCGCCCTCTGTCCTGTTTAGTCACCTTGCTCCTCTGTGCCTGCAATGTTTGGCCGTCGAATCGTCTTCGTGTTGAGTGCTTTATCATTTTAATAATCGCTGGCATAAAACAATCCCCGAAAGGTTTGTGATTTTCGAGTTTTAATTTTGATTCTTCAATTTGATTTTATTCAAACTTTTGTTTCCTTCCGTTTCGTCTGCCGCCAACGCCCCTGTGACGTCACTCTTGCTCCGCCCACCGTACCGGGGCGTGGCCGTAACGCAGCGCCTTCTTCCTCTGCGGAGATCTCTGGAACTACAGGTCATTGCTTGCGGCTTGTTGTGGAGGTCACCTTCAAGGCGTTCTGCCGGGTCACTCACCCTGGGTTGTTGTACCCCGACAAAGGAGGCTGTGTGCTCCAGCCGGCATCCATCCTTTACACTGCTCCATGATCTGATGACGTATCTTGCTGATCCAGCGCTCCCAGCCGTTATCTGTCCTCGGCGTGGGTCCACGAGCTGTTGACAGTGTTACTGATCCAGCTGTTACTTGTTGGAATTCGAATCGTTCATCCTGCGGTAGCTGTCTCCAAAAGCGCGCGTCTTAATGGGAGTTTAACGGCTGCCCATAGCGAAGACCTCTGGAACTACTGCGTTTTTGCTTGCCATAGGATCTTCCTGGTTGTGCCATTCCCACCATGTGACTCAGCGCGGTGCAGCTGTTGTGGTACCTGACAGAGTACGTGACAAGTGACAGAGTACCTTAACGTGCTCGCTCGCCGCCGCCGCCGGCCGCGGTCCTGACGTAGCTTGTTGACTCAGCTGTGCCTCGACGGTTCGTACTGATGTAGGCGGCATCGTCTTCTCGCAGATGTGTCTACTGCGGCTATTCCCACGGACAGTGCTCGTTGCGGGAGATGGAGAAAAGTGATGTGTGGGGATGGTGGGCCTGGTGACTGGGGGGGGGGGGGGTGAATAATGAGAGGGGAGGGGAGCGCAGCAGCAGCGCTCCGCTCAGCTGTGCGTCACCCGGTAGCAGCGATGGGTGAGTGAATGGAGGGCTAGGCCTGTGACCGGACTGCGAGGGGGGGGAGACTGCCGGACCAAGCCGTGCCGAAAAGATTCTACGTTAAATGTTAAAGATGTAGCGTGCTACATCTTCAGTCCAAACAACCCTAGTTGCGTCCTCGCAACTCATACAAAAAAGTCACACCCCTTACTCATCTAAATCTACACAATCATGTTAAGTTCCGCAACGCCTACAAAATGACATCGTATACCTAGTACAGTACACACACGCACCTGTTGTTCCTCGTTCCCACCTCAGTTTGTCGCTCACCAGATCCGGGTCACGGGCACCAACCACTTTGGTTAGCCCGATGTCGTCGGTGGCCGTCCGGTAAGCGGCTTCTCAGGAGGGTGAAGACCTCTATGGCAGCCCAGGTGGGCGGCTTCCACAGCAGTTCGGGTGGCGGCCTCCGTGGCAGCCCGGGTGGGCAGCCTTCACGGCAGCCCGGGTGGCAGCCTGCCATGGCAGCCTGGGTGGGGCGGCCTCCATGGCAGCCAGGGTGGGAAGATTCCACAGCAGCCCGGACGGCGGGCTCCATGGCAGCCCGGGTGGGCAGCTTGCACGGCGGCCCGTGTGGGCAGCCTACGTGGCAGCCCAGGTGGATGACACCTCCGTGGCAGTCCGGGTAGGCGACCTCCATGGCCGGCCCTGCCGCGACCTCTGTGGCCGCCCGGGTGGCAGGCTCCGTGGCAGCTCAGGTGAGCGACCTCCATGGCAGCTCAGGTGGGTGACCCCCGAGGCAGCACGCGAGGGCAATGCATCCCCGTGGTAGCCCGGTTGGGTGACCATCGTGGGAGACCCGTGACAGCCTCCGTTGTAGCTCAGGTAGGCGACTTCCGTGGCAGCCCAGGTAGGCGACCCTCGTGGCAGACCCGGTGACAGCCTCCGTGGTAGCTCAGGTAGGCGACTTCCGCGGCAGCTCATGTGAGTGACCCCCGAGGCAGCACGCGATGGCAATGCATCCCCCGTGGCAGCTCAGGTAGGCGACTTCCGCGGCAGCTCAGTTGAGTGACCCCCGGGGCAGCACGCGAGGGCAATGCATCCTCCGTGGCAGCACAGATGACATCCGTGGCAGCTCAGGTATGCGACTTCCGCGGCAGCTCAAGTGGGTGACCTCCATGGCAGCCCGGGTAGGTGACCTTCGTGGCAGACCCGGTGACAACCTCCGTGGCAGCTCAGGTAGGCGACTTCCGCGGCCGCTCAGGTGAGTGACCTCCGAGGCAGCACGCGAGGGCAATGCATCCCCGTGGCAGCACTGGTGACCTCCGTGGCAGCTCAGGTAGCGACCTTTCGGCGGACCAGGTGACAGCCGTCGCAGCAGCCCAGGTGGGTGATCTCTGCAGCAGCCCATCTGAATGGATCGTTTGGCAGTTGGTCTTGCAGCATCCTGGCACCCTCTCCTCGTTCACCAACATGATAATCGCCTTGGCTGTGTTGTGAAGACGACCGTGTTTGATTTTGATTCAGTACAACACGAGGATTTCGCCTGTTCTTCTTCCTCTTCTGCTTTTGATATTGCTGTCCTTTTATCCTCAATACTCTAGAAAGTTCGAGCTCTCCTTTGCAATACAGCAGCTGACCGAGACTTGGACTTGTTGTACAGCAGAACGTAGAAGAATTGATATGCTGATGCAAACAATTGTCAAGTTTCATTTTCGGCCTGTCTTCTGTATTAGTCTGATCCTTTGTTCATGAGACAGCTTCATTTCCTTATCTTATCTTCAACAACTTCTTCTATGTCCTTTTCAGTATTCGTAAGACCGCTTCCTCTCATCAGCCACCATCATAAGCTTCATCATCTTCACACATCTTTCTTTAGCTCATCCTCTTCCTTCACGTCGACCCCTGCAGCACGTTCATTTCCACTGCTGTCAGTATTTCGAACACCTGCTCAATTCTTCAACTTCCCTGTCATCAGCCACCATCATAAGCTTCATCATCTTCACACAGCTTTCTTTAGCTCATCCTCTTTCTTCATATCGACCCCTGCAGCACGCTCATTTCCACTGCTGCCGGTATTTCGAACACCTGCTCTATTCTTCAACTTCTTCCTCTTCTCCATACGGTTGACTTTCAATTCATCAACTTCGGGTTCGGCGGCTTGTGCCAGTCTACCAGCTTCACAATTTGAGAATTATCAAAGCCCCACGTTGGGCGCCATTTGTAGCGAGGGGATTTTGAGAAAAGAAGAAAGAAGGAATAAAAAAAAGCTGCTTCTTCTTTGCGGTTCATCAAATACTGCGGTCCACTGTTGTTCGGCTGTTGTAGCAGAGAGAATAATTCGCTGCTGTAATGCTGTCGGTAGTAGAGCTTGTGATACAGGGGAGCTTGAGAGTCGTTGAAGAGATCCCGAGATAAATCTAGAGAGAGATCCAGATGGTGATGAGATCCTGAGATAGATGTGATATCCAGATAGAGATCTAAAGATCCACCTTGCGGGAGATGTGATCCACCTGATAGGGATCTTGAGATAACGTCCACCTGGGAGAGATGTAGATATAGATCCACCTTGCATACAAATACATCTGATGGAAGATGCTTTTTAATTTAGAGGCTTGATAATTCTGTTCATTGTATAGACCATGATGCACGAGATGCTTCTTCACTGCTCGGATAGGGATAGAGGGATCCGATCAGCTGGGTTTGCGGCACAGTTGGGCAGGTGAAGGACAGGGCATTCGAAGTCCCGATGACCACTGCCAAACTTATGGGTGGTAATTACCTTGATTAATTGAATGTGATCATTCGTCCAGTCACCCATTCCTATATCACTGGCCTCCCCATTACGAAAACTGCCCACTTAATTCGTATTAGCGTTGCTATAGTTTAGTTGCCCTCGAGGGTTGCTAGCTCGACTGCCGTAACCGAATTCTACGCAATTCCTATCGGCCTTATTCTAAGATTCATCCTTCACCATTCTCACACCCTTGCTCGCGTTACATTCACCTTTCATGTATTCACCCAAATTTAATTCGTAGCCCTCAAAATTCCCTCCGATAGTGCTAGGCGTCGGATCAACAACGATCTCCCCGGCGAGATAAATGTCTCTTTCCGAAATCCATATGCATGCTCCGCTAACCGGCGACAAAGATACTTATCGCAGGGCCGTCCAGAATAATTGCACAAATATCCACCCTACTAATGTATGGGATTCACTACACGTCCGATAGACTTATGGTACACACATACACGATTTATATCCGACTTATCTCTCTATCCGGGAGAGATTACCTATGCCCTCTTCCGGTCCGCGTGTAACACCTCCGTTCACGACCCAGGGACCACCGTTCATATCCTGGAACTCTCCTCAGGAACTCTCCTTAAACCGTGGGATTTACTCTTCAAGGCCTTACGTGTCCTGGAGTACATTCTTCCCTCCCCTGAGGCTGTCCAGTACCGATTAGAGTACCTTTACGAAATAAGTATGAGGACTTATCCGGGACACTACGGCTCGCCTTATCCGCCCTTTGGGTGACTCACCCCTGACCTTCGGCTTCTTGCCTTTGGCATAACTTACTCTCCACTGCACTGTGCCAATCTTCCCCCTTCCCCCTGCCGTAGAAACCTCTCACTACCTTCTCACCCAGTGTTACCTAAGCGGGAAAATTAACAGTGGCCGGTACCACTGGCGGAAAACGTGCATATGCCCTGCGTACGTGACGGTGTGTCCCTCTTAATATTCCGGTCTGGACGTGGGTTTAGAGAAGTGCATCTGTGTCTCATACAGTCATGCTGGTAAACGTTACGCCATAGGAGACGGGCAAACAAGCCGTCTGTGCCTCACAATGCCCTGTGCCGATATTGGTGGAGTAATTATTGGCGCTAACTCGCAAGAACGCGAATAACAGAAACGCATTATTTATCCAAACCAAATCGTAATCATCAGTTCTCGTATAAAATCTAGCAGACCTTGAACCGCTCTTGAATTTAATCAGACATATGATCTTGAACCAATTAACACGCATCGATTTGTCGTCTGGTTGTGATCCACCGTATCATAGTAAACTACTGAATGCTCAAACGGAAACGACTCATTGAATTTCGCTCGATAGCTTCTGATGGACTATTAGTTACCTATACAAATTATCTTTATAGAGTTCCAAAATATTGTCATAGGGGTCGCTAGCTTTTCAGAGGAAACCTAATTTAAATCATATTATTAACAGTAAACAATGCATATGAGAAGAACTGCAGTCCTAGATATTATCATAGCATTTCGTATTTGAAATTATGCATTAACTGTTTACGTTCTTATCCCGTTGCAACTTCCCACAACTAACCATGTTTCTATACGATGACCTCCACCTACCGCACGCGCCCCAATTACGGCTAACCCACTGCCCCTGTTGTGGCTGCTCCTCGCGCCCTCTGGCGGCTCAACGCCCGCGTCGGGGACGACGAATACCACGGCCGCCGGCCGGCGCCGCGTCGACACCGTCAGTCACAGTCACGCCGTTATGGACGCGTCAACACTCGCGGTACAGTGCTCGTGTGTGTTGTCTCTTCTGGCCGGGTAGATTCACCGGATGTGTCAGTGAGTGTGAATCTGGTAAAATATTGCTGCAATATCTCCCTGTTCGACATCTCATCAGCTCCATTCGAAGTAAGTTTTTTTTTTAAATTAAATTCCTGTCCCATTTAATCGTTCCCCAACAAAGATGGTCCTTTCTAGTATTTATTCTACAAAAGCACAACGATCGGTACCTATATTAGTCGCATATTAGCTCTAATCACAAACAATTCTACATCTACCTGTTACTCGACATTTCGCAATTTAAATGACGCAAAGTGACCATCTAAAGTCGCAAAGTGTCAAACCGTCAACCTCTAACCACTGCTCACAACTCTGCACCTAAGTAACAGAAGAAATTCCGCCGTAAGCTCAAGCATTCGTATCTGTCGAAAATCATAACTCATAGCCATATTCATAGATCGATCGCATGAATCAGTCGCCACCTTAAAACATTACATTCGCTTTCAACCGTATTTACCTGTTCAATAATTGATTTCGACTTCGCAATTAATTCCTTCAGCAATATTACCAATAATTTCGCAATGCAACTTTTAGTGAATTAAGCACGAATCTACACCATTAATTTCACAAACGAATTCCAACCTCAAATCGCACTTGACCACCGCCGATTATAATAAATCGAACGAACCAGTTTGACCAAAGACAATGACATATTCAATGTTGTCACGCATTCTGTCATCAATTTCAGCGTTCGTGACACTGAGCTGCTTATTCAAATTTTAGGATTTCGCTCACGGCCTAATCGTGAATTCCAACGGACGATAACGATTTGCTGGCGACTCTGACATGACCTCGAAATTCAGATCCTAATATGCTACTAGGGTGTCTGGACCAATAAGTTCAAAGTAATTTAAGTTTTCCAATTCCAATTGAGAGTGCATTTTATGGCAACCGAAAATGTTTGGCAGTCGTCACGGCACGGCAACCGGGCAGAGGGGGGGGGGGGGTTCAAGGATTGGGATTGAGCAGACTTTTCAACAACACTCACATTCTGGAGTTCTCTGCGCTTCCGCTTCTCAGTGTGGTCTCAAGCGTCGGCGGTTGTCCTCCGGCTCTGATCACTCGAACTGAAGAGGCTTCTCGCGGGTGACCCCGGACTGACGGCGGCTCCCAGATGGCGTCTCCGGCTCCAGCTGTGGACTGTGGCTCTCGGCTGCTCGACTGTGATTCCCCTCTGGTTGGGTGGCGTACCCTTTTATAGTTGGGGGGGGGGGAGGGGTGACTGCCACGCCCTTGCGACGTCATCTTCCTCTGCCTTCTTCTGGTGGGTGGGGCCGTAAGATGGCGCCCTCTGTCCTGTTTAGTCACCTTGCTCCTCTGTGCCTGCAATGTTTGGCCGTCGAATCGTCTTCGTGTTGAGTGCTTTATCATTTTAATAATCGCTGGCATAAAACAATCCCCGAAAGGTTTGTGATTTTCGAGTTTTAATTTTGATTCTTCAATTTGATTTTATTCAAACTTTTGTTTCCTTCCGTTTCGTCTGCCGCCAACGCCCCTGTGACGTCACTCTTGCTCCGCCCACCGTACCGGGGCGTGGCCGTAACGCAGCGCCTTCTTCCTCTGCGGAGATCTCTGGAACTACAGGTCATTGCTTGCGGCTTGTTGTGGAGGTCACCTTCAAGGCGTTCTGCCGGGTCACTCACCCTGGGTTGTTGTACCCCGACAAAGGAGGCTGTGTGCTCCAGCCGGCATCCATCCTTTACACTGCTCCATGATCTGATGACGTATCTTGCTGATCCAGCGCTCCCAGCCGTTATCTGTCCTCGGCGTGGGTCCACGAGCTGTTGACAGTGTTACTGATCCAGCTGTTACTTGTTGGAATTCGAATCGTTCATCCTGCGGTAGCTGTCTCCAAAAGCGCGCGTCTTAATGGGAGTTTAACGGCTGCCCATAGCGAAGACCTCAGGAACTACTGCGTTTTTGCTTGCCATAGGATCTTCCTGGTTGTGCCATTCCCACCATGTGACTCAGCGCGGTGCAGCTGTTGTGGTACCTGACAGAGTACGTGACAAGTGACAGAGTACCTTAACGTGCTCGCTCGCCGCCGCCGCCGGCCGCGGTCCTGACGTAGCTTGTTGACTCAGCTGTGCCTCGACGGTTCGTACTGATGTAGGCGGCATCGTCTTCTCGCAGATGTGTCTACTGCGGCTATTCCCACGGACAGTGCTCGTTGCGGGAGATGGAGAAAAGTGATGTGTGGGGATGGTGGGCCTGGTGACTGGGGGGGGGGGGGGTGAATAATGAGAGGGGAGGGGAGCGCAGCAGCAGCGCTCCGCTCAGCTGTGCGTCACCCGGTAGCAGCGATGGGTGAGTGAATGGAGGGCTAGGCCTGTGACCGGACTGCGAGGGGGGGGAGACTGCCGGACCAAGCCGTGCCGAAAAGATTCTACGTTAAATGTTAAAGATGTAGCGTGCTACAATTCTGACAGTTCTAAGTCGGAGAGTGTCATGAAGACGATGAACACTAACACTTGACCATAGAGACTGCAAGAGCGCGCCCAACAGTTCCACTATTGTAGAGACTGCGACAGCGCACAAGACAATACCACCACTGTAGAGACTGCAATAGCGCACAGGACAGTACCACCAGTGTAGAGACTGCAACAGCGCACAGGACAGTACCACCAGTGTAGAGACTGCGACAGCGCACATAGCAGTACCACCAGAGTAATGACTGCGACAGCGCACACGACAACACCACCAGTGTAGAGACTGCGACAGAGCACATAGCAGCATCACTATACGTAGAGACTGCAATAGCGCACATAACAGTACCACCAGTGTAGAGACTGCAACAGCGCACAGGACAGTAACCACCAGTGTAGAGACTGCGACAGCGCACATAGCAGCATCACTAAACGTAGAGACTGCAACAGCGCACAAGACAGTACCACCAGTGTTGAGACTGCAACAGCGCACACGACAGCACCACTAGCGTATGTAAAGACTGCAACAGCGCACATAGCAGTATCACTATACGTAGAGACTGCAACAGCGCACATAGTAGTATCACTATTTATAGGGACTGCAACAGCGCATAAGACAGTACGACCAGTGTAGAGACTGCAACAGCGCACATAGTAGTACCGACATTGCAGAGAGTGCAAAAGCGCATTCAACAGCAGCCACAGATCAAAGGGTGCAACAGCGTACATAAATATTAAAGAATAAATATTAAAGAAAAAGACTGCAACAACGCACATAAAGTACCACCATAAATTGGAGACTGTAACAGGGCATATAACAATGCCTATCACCAGTGTAGCCTAGAGACTGCAGCAATGCACATGAAAGTATCGCCAGTGCCACAAGGTAGAGACTGCTACAGCGCACATAACAATACCACAAAAAGGTACGGATTGTAGATGCATGTACCTACTTACATAAAACACCACCGCAAGGGAAAGACTGCAACAGCGCACACGATTGTAAGTACCACCATCAGGAATGGACTGCAATAACGCACATAACGGTACCGCCTCAGAGGGATGCTGTGCTGCTAATGCGCCATTGGCCGTGTATTTTATTTGTGAATGTCTGAGTGGAGGCGCCATCTATGGTGTTCAGCAAGCGAACGCTAATCGTACTTCTTGTGATAAATATTTGACAATGCTTCCTTCACTTAGGTGCAATAACACCCGCAAAATGTCGTGCAGTGGTGAGCTAACCCTGCGGACCTGTGTTTCAGTGTTTCACTCATCGTTTTCTCGGCTGGAAGATAAATGTGCTCGACTCCTGTCCAACTGGCAGTGCCGTGCCAGCCTCACAGCTCAACCAGATCAAGAGGGTCATGAAAGGTAACACTACAAATAAACCATCCGTGAATCGATCCAAAGACGAGTGGTTGTCAGTTGTCATAGCGAGATTTTAGTTGCCGCTCAGGTTGTAAATTGAGGTACGAAATGGATCGCCATTCTTTCGATCCAGATTGTTATTTCGCGAGATGCAGCGTCGGTTCAGGAACCCGTGCATAAGGGCCGACTCTAAAGTTGTTTCATGTATTGGTTACTTTTCCAGATCGGCTGAAAATCAATAAGCCTAATACTTGGGCGTGAAGTGCCGCGCGTCACTCTGCTATGACCTTGTGGCCCGTTTCAGGTGCCTATGATGACTACGACTATTACGAGGACGAAGTGGCCCAGTCGAGTGTTCGGGTGGAACAGACGGTCCCCAACAGCATCCAGCCGCAGCAGCAGCCGGCCTTCATTGACTTCTCAGAGGGCTCCGACTTCGACTGGCCGTCCGAGCCTCCGCCAGCTGCCGGCCGCCTCCGGCCCCAGCGGCCCAAGGACCGGCCGAACCACGGGTTCCAGTTTGACGACTTCCCGCCGGGGTTCCCCCGACCCGACCTGCCGCCGCCGTCCGATCACATGCCCATTCCGCGGCCCGACTTCGACTTCGGCGCTCGGCTCCGTCCGCGTCGGCCCCAGCCAGAGGTTAGCCGAGAGCCGGAGCGGTTCCCTCCTCCGCAGTCGGTGGTTGATTTGCCGGCTACGTATCTGGCTAAAGAGAGGCCGATCTCTTCTGATCGGGGTCAACCTCAGTCGAAGGGTGGTGGGGTGGTCTATCGGCAGCCACAGCCGCCGACTGTTCCTCCCCGACGGACTCAGCTCAACAGAGTTCATCGGCCTCCTGTGAATGACGTCAGTGACTACAGTCCCACACCGCCCCCGCCACCGCCGCGTTCGTCCACCAGACCTGTCCACAGTAACGGGCGAAAGCCGTTCCCCCGTCCAGCACCCGCTAAAGAGACCACAGAGAGGACTGAGGTGGCCATCGAGCCCGCAGAGATCGCACCGTCCCTCCCACCGCCGCCCCCTACCTTCCGTCCAACCAGCTCCTCCCGTCTCCCGGTGCCATCCAGACCGACCTACAACAGACCCGGTCGGCCAGCCGTCTCGACACCCCCTCCTTCTCTACCACCAACCGCACCACCCTCGACAGCTCCACCCTCACCGCCGTCTCGGCCTCCGACCGCGCCATCCTCTCGGCCACCATGGACGGCTACCAGTCGCCGGCCGCCGCCGCAGCGGCAGGTCTCCTACCAGCCCCCGGCCCGAGAGGCAGTCCCTCCACCGGTCTCCCCGGCGCCGCGGGTGCCAGCCGTGGTGTTTGGGCGTCCCCCGGGGGTCAGCGCGGAGGCGGTACGCCCATTTACCCAGCAAGTGACTACCTCTCCGCCACGGCCCAGTGTGCCTGGACATGGATTCGACCCCAGTGATGTGGTGTTTGAAGGCGGATTTATACCGGTGAAACACAGCGATCGCAATAATCCACCTCTAGCATTCGAGGTGGACGATGTAGCGGGAGGAGGCGTGGTCAAGTCCCCGGCACCGGCAGCAGTCGCACAAAGCGGTAACTCAGGGTTCCAGCCGTCGCCACAGGACGGCCGGTTCAGTGGCCCGCTGTTGGCCACGAGCTCCAACCGTCGCCGGCCACAGGCGGTCAGTATTCCCCTGCCAGAGTCGTTGGTGCCAGTGGGACCTCCGATCGCTCCAACCGCTGATACGCGAGTCGAGACTCCGCCACCCCGCGAGCCTTCTCGGCCTCCGAGCGATCAGCAAGGATTAATCCAGGTGGATTCTAGACCAGCTGAGCCTGAATTCCGACCAGAACAGCCCCAGTCCCGACCAGAGCAGTCCCAATTCCGACCAGAAGAGCCTCAATTCAGACCAGAGGAACCCCAGTTCCGGCCAGAGGAGCCTCAGTTCAGACCAGAAGAGCCCCAGTTCCGACCAGAAGAGCCTCAGTTCCGACCAGAAGAGCCTCAGCTCCGACCAGAGGAACCTCAGTTCCGGCCAGAGGAAAACTCTTTTAGACCGGAGGAGATTCAGTTTGTTCCTGGTGAGCCGACACCACCAGCGGGCTCATTCCGACCTCCGCTGCCGCCGGGTGCCGACCAGCGCCCTCCGTTCCAATTCGGTCCGACGGGCGTCCCTGGAGGAGGGGACGACCAGCGCGTGCGGCCGCCGCCGCGCCGCCGACCGCAGCGGCCGTCCGGCGGCTTCCTCGACGGCCTGCTGAGCTACCTGCCCGGCCTGGGAGGAGGTCGGCCGGCCCGGCGCCGCCAGCAGCCGCCGCCTCCGCCCCGCTTCGGTAACCCGAACAGACGTCTGGAGCTGGGAGGGCCGGGAAGGCAGCCAGGGCGGCCGCTGAGACCGCCGCACCGCCTGCCCACCGAGCCGCGGATGCAGGCGGTGTTCGAGAGCGCGCCGTTCCGACCGTCACCTGTGGACCCGAGTGATGAAGAACCACGCCATCGACAGAACGAGCCCGTGCAGGCTTTCATCCGCGTGTCGCCGCAGCAGGCCACCCCATTGAGATACCAGCAGGCTCTGCGGGAACGGACGGTAAGCGCCGGTTATACAGGAGGATCAGACCGTGGGACGCCTGAGAGGCGGTACGTGGATCCCCGAGACAGTCGCCCCGAGTACAGCTCGAGGTTCGATCAGGACGAGTCTCGCGGCAGCGGAAGGCAGGAGACGATGCTATCCAAACGTTCCGGACTGGTCAGCGGATCGGAGCTGACGCCATTCCCCCGGCGGTCAGAGAGGCCTCCCGTCGACACCCGACCACAGACTGACACCGACCAGACTCGGCAGACCTCTGAGCAGACGCCGGCTTCCTTCCCTCCCCAGCAGACCTTCACACAAGGAGCACACATCAGTGTCACCTCAGATCCTGAGCCACCTCGAATCCCGGCACCAGGACCCGACATTAGCGTCGCTTCCAACCGTGGGTCATCTCAGATGTTTGTATCAGAGCCAGAAAGCACGGTTACTTCAAACCGCCGGCAATATCCGACCACTGCATCAAAGCCAGACACCACAGTATCTTCAGACGTTGATCCATCTCTGACTTCGACGCCTAGCTCAGACACCCGTGCGCCTTCAGATCCCGTGTCATCTCAGACCCTGGCACCAGAGCCAGACCCCATAGCAACCCCGAGCCAATCTCTAGTTAGTTCTTCTACGTCAGCGTCACCGACGGAACCAGCTCCGGCACCAGCACCAACCAAACGTCCTCAAATGGCGCCAGCTTCGGAGAAAAAATATCGACCGCCAATGAGAACAAAGGTGAGGAGAAGCATGAATATGTCGTAGAGCTTGCCTTGTTGGTACGTTTGCTATGGATTGATGAAAAATGAGACATTTGATTTATGTTATTCGCTAGAGTTCAGTTGCTACGTATAAGTAAAACATTCTGATTGCACGGATATGATAACGATTTTAGACGCAACAGCGACGGTATATACATATGAGTGGCGTAAGTTAAAAAGACAAGTAGTTACTTCTTTGATTTACCATAACCATCAACCAGGTAAGTCCTGTTGGTAACAACTGTCCTGTAACGGCTGAGTGGTCCCCTAATTTGTTTTGCAGACTGACTCCGAGTCGATCCCTCACAACATTCTCGAAGATATTTGGAGCAGAATGCGCGAGGCGGGTGGATCTCAAAAGACAGTCTGATGAAATAGAAGGGGAATCGGTAACGACTAACGAGGTAAGATGACGAATCCATCGGCGGACGATTTCAAAGAGATTCAACGACACATGCCTGAATAATTTCATTAATTTCATTAAATAATTTCATTTCTTCAGCACCTGCTCAACTGAATCATATTTTTCAGGCACAGTTGGTAGGCGACGAAGACGTGCAATGCAGCGTGTCTTGGAAGAAGTAGCTTCAGCATCGAGATCACTTGGAGTTGTCGCAACGGCAGGAGCGACAGCGACGCGATGGACTCTTCCGCTCTTCAAGCGCTACCCTAAAAAGCGCCTCTCGTAGCTGCACTTCACACGGCCACATGCGGCCATGCTCACAAAGAATGAAGTTTGGCTCCTGGTGTTGTCCCAATTGCGTCGATCGAACGGTTTCACTGTTACTGAACAACTACGGTTCTGAGACGCACTATACTTCATCAGTTCTAGACGTACGAGTACTTATTACCGTGGTGCCGAATTCCGCACATCCGAGAGGTGCAGGCATTAATCAACGTTCAGCATGTCAATAATACCTAACCTACCTATTCTCCATCGCTTCACGAGACCACATTTAGTCCCCAGTGAACTGACAGACCTGACCGCTATTAATTTCATAGACACTCAATGTTTAGTATAATATGAACCACATATATTACACTGAGAATACAGCGATCTGTAACTATGTAGGGGAGAGTGGGGTAATTTGGCCGCTTTTTTTTAGAAAACGATGTAACTAAAAATTGACAGCACATTTCTGCATTTTCTCAACGCTGACAGGTGTGGCATACATTTTACTTTACTGGACAGTAAACTTGAAATGATAGAGTAACTATTTATATTGAAATTGTGACGTATTACAAAGGCCTGCAAAGCGGCCAAATTGCCCCACTAGCCGGGGTATTTGGCCGGGGGTGTGGGGCAATTTGGCCGGTGTTAGTTTGAGGCCATGATTTTTGTTATAGGCGAGTCAGCTTCACATTCAGCAATGACGCGTGTCCTACGACGCATTTGAAGCATTTTGGAGGTTGACTCAGCCGTCACAGGGGTCGAAAATAGTCAAAATAACGGCTCTAGATGCGATGACAGTTTTTTAAGAATAGCTTTTGAAGTAATCAAGCTAGGCCAAAACTAAAAGTACCATCGTAATTCTCTCGTCATTCCGCATCGAAACATGTATGTGTTGACCTCGAGAGGTCAAGGTCAAAGGTTGGCTTCAGGTCACGTTACCTCAGGTTGCTTGACCTCAAGGTTTCGTGAGTTCAAGGTCATCATGTATATCATTCGATGCGTCTTGACGAGCTGAACACAATGATACCATTTGCGCGGCTGTATCTTTTTCTGTAAGTATTTATTAGCAAAAAAGCGTTAGGTTACCTTTGATGACGTCACATGCCCTTACAGCTGTCCAATAGGAAATATGGCATCAAGGTAGTCAAAGTTGGTCATGAATTATGTCCTTTATGATGGTATAATTGACCATGCCAACTCGGCTGTCCCAGCATAGTGACTCTGAGCGCACCGGCCAAGTTGCCCCGCTAGTCCCGGCCAAATAACCCCACATTGCCATTCTGAAATTTTTTGTCTATAAAGTCGTCATGGCTGTACAGAACTAGATGAAATTGCTCTTGGAACCGCTGAACACCCTCAAAAATGGCGCTATAATGTTGGAATTCGTTAACAACCCAAATACTCAGGGGCGGATCCAGGAAAACTCCAAGGGGAGGGTCATGAATCGAAGTGGTGCCCCTACCTATACCCAAAATTAAAAACTCAACGGATTTCGTCCACTTCATTTTGGTGGTGCCCCCATTTTCAGTTTTTTATTTTTATTTTTTATTCTAAGTCAGTATCTTACCTCTTAGCCACAACCACATTTACCAATTGTAAGCAAGTATATATGAATGTGCTTTGTGTATATATGTTGTGGACGCTGAGTAATGAGTACTTACCAGGAACGTTATCAGGTAAGCAAATCGTTGTCAGTCCGACGAACTTGACCCTGGCGTCTAAAGGGTCTGTCCTTGACACTTCAGGCTTGTCAGGGGCACCAAAGTCCTTCCAGGGACACCACAAACCTGTCAGGGGCACCTACGGCCTTGTAGGGGCGCCACAGGCCCGCCAGGGGCACCACAGGCCTGCCAGGAAGCAGGGGCACCACAGGTCTAGCAAGTATACACGACAGGCCTGTCAGGGGCACAACGGGCCTGTTGGGCCCATGAGCACCCCTAGGGGCAGGGGCACCACAGTCCTTCCAGGGGCACCGCAGGCCTGGCTGTGAGGGGCACCAGCGGCCTAGCAGGGGCACCAGTCAACACAGGCCTGCCAGGGGCACCACAGACCTGCCAGGGGCACCAGAGGCCTGCCAGGAGCACCACCGACCTCGCAGGGGTAACTTGGGCCTGTCAGGGCCCAGGGGCACCACGGGCCTGTCGAGAGGCACTTCAGGCTTTTCAGGGGCACCATAGTCCTCTCAGGGCGCAGGGGTAGCAGGGGCACCAGAGGCCTGCCAGGGGCACTACAGGCCGCCTAGCAAGGGCACCACTGGTCTATCAGGGGCACCACGAGCCTGTCATAGCCAGGCATCTCAGGCTTGTCAAGGCCCAGGGGCACCACAGGTCTGTGAGGGGCACCAGCGACCTAGCAGGGGCACCAGTCAACACAGGTGCCAGGGGCGCCACAGACCTGCCAGGGGCACCACAGACCTGCCAGGGGCACCACAGACCTGCCAGGGGCACCCGAGGCCTGCCAGGGGCACCACCGGCCTCGCAGGGGCACCTTGGGCCTGTCAGGGGCACGACGGGCCTGCCGAGGGGCACTTCAGACTTTTCAGGGGCACCAGTCCTCTCCGGGCGCAGGGGCACCAGAGGCCTGCCAGGGGCACCAGCGGCCTAGCAAGGGCACCAGAGGCCTGCCAGGGGCACCAGCGGCCTAGCAAGGGCACCAGAGGTCTGCCAGGGGCACCACAGGCCTAACAAGGGCACCACGGGCCTGTCAGGGGCACCTCAGGCTTGTCAGGGCCCAGGGACACCACAGTCCTTCCAAGGGCACCGCAAGCCTGTCAGGGGCACCAGAGGCCTGCCAGGGGCACCACAGGCCTAGCAAGGGCACCTCTGGCCTGTCAGGGGCACCTCAGGCTTGTCAGGGCCCAGGGGCACCACAGTCCTTCCAGGGACATTACAAGCCTGTCAGGGGCACCAGAGGCCTAGCAAGGGCACCACAGGCCTGCCATGGACACCACAGGCCTGCCAGGGGCACCACCGGCCTTGCAGGGGCGCCTCAGGCCTGTCAGGGGCACCACGTGCCTGCCGGGGACACTTCAGGCTTGTCAGGGGCGTTACAGTCCTGTCAGGGCCCAGGGGCACCAGGCCCGTGGTGTCCCTGCTAGGCCTGTGGTGCCCCTGGCGGTCCTGTGGTGCCCCTGTCAGGACTGTGATACCCCTGATAGGCCGGTGGTGCCCCTGGAAGGTCTTTGGGCCCCCGGGCCTCAAGGGGGGGGCCATGACCCATGTGACCCCCCCCCCTTGGATCCGCCCCTGCAAATACTACATGTTAAACAAATTCTTAAACGGAAGTAAAAGTTACCATTTTCTAACGAAATTCACCTTTTATTAATTTTGAATAAAACTAAGAGGGGGAAAGTTTTGACATTTGTTCTCGAGTTAGTTCTGCCAACGGCAAATAAATAGAGACTAAAGTTATTTCATTCACTTTTATCAGCTTTCGTACAGGTGGGGGCGGCCAATTTACACCACCGGCCAAATTACCCCACTCTCCCCTACGTCATCGTGACAACTGACAATGCACCGTAGGTATCTTGTGTTGTTTTATGCTTGTGTAGATCGGCGTCACGAATGCGTTCTACACACACTTGAGTGTATATAGGTTGTTACACCAGAATGGGCACTTATTTAAGTAGCACCTTAATTGGTGTTATCATTATTGTTTGAAGTTGTTTGCGATTGTTGGAATGAATGTAACAAAGTGTATCTGCATCAGTTTCCCCACGGCTTAATAAGTGTGTCGTGTTGGAGTGGAATCGTGAATACAGCCTATTGGAATGCCAAGTAGCACTTTAGACAATGCAATTAAGAATGCGTGCGTTAGCCTCGTTGCATAGTACAATTGTTGTAATATATTTTTTAGGTAAAAGTGTGTTATGACCATCCGCTAGCTAAGAAGTAAACGGGAAAGCGAACGAGCAGTTCCGTGTCATGCTAAGTGCGGAAACGAAAATGTCCGTTAGCCTTTATTCAGCCCGGACTCAGCCCAGATGAAGTGGGCTACCTATTATTCAATAGCCCATAAACCGATTTAGCTTTCCCTGCAAATCGCTAATGAATATGCGACCTCATTTGAGATGGGCAGCGTGAAAAGCGTGAAATCATTCAAACAGAGTCACCGGACACGGTCGAGTCAGTCACTCAGGACTCAGGAGGCACGAGAACCGGGCAGAGAGCCATTTGGACAAGGACGGCCGGCAGCGGCACAGAGCAGGTGGGCAACTGTATTCTGTTCTGTACTGTGCCGAAGCACCGAGATGGGCTCCGGTCCATGAGTACCGATTAACGATGCCCCTCTCATGGTTGAGTTCCTACCGGCGTCTGCCCCCCTTGACGGGACCGTCGCCTTGGGGGCGTCATGCGTCAAAAGGCAGGGTACAAACTACAAAGAATAAAGCTCAAAGAAGGGATGTCGATCAATTATCGGCATCACGTATTTACACCATCATACATATTTACATATCTAGTTATCTACACATTTGTCATTTACGCTATAAATGTTCTCGGATATCTCAGCTAGAGGTAAAAGTAGGGATGTGCTTGACTCATGAGTCGAGTCAGAAATTTGACTCAACTCTGACTCAAATGAGTCAGATTTGAGTCGAGTCGGATAAAATGTTGAGCTGTTGAGTTGAGTCAGAGTTGAGTCGGACAAAAATATAAAGGCGTTGAGTTGAGTCAGAGTTGAGTCAGTAAAATAACTTTTGATATTGAGTTGAGTCAAACATTTAGGAACATGAGTCAGCTGACTCAACTTTCTAGAAACAAGTTTTTCATCCCCCCCCCCCCGCTCAACAACTTCGCCCTGGCCCTGCTGCCGGATTTTTTTTCACCCCGCCCCCGCTCAACAACTGTTTTATCTGAGTCAATTTTGAGTCAACTCACTTGACTCAACAAAAAAATTTAGTCAAGTTTGAATCGACTCATATTTTCATTGAGCCGCTTGAGTCATAAGCCGAGTCAAGGGAAAAAATCAGCTCCTTGTTTGAGTCAGAGTTGAGTCAGGGCTTTCTAAAGTTGAATGATGAGTCGAGTCGGCAATTTTTTTTTAGTCGAGTACAACCCTGGGTAAAAGACATTTGCACAGTAGGTATACTTACATACCTACATCAACCTTTAAATCTGCTCTTTAGTCTTATCTGCTCTTTAGTCTTTAACCCGCGCACCGACGGGGGTCTGCGCCAACTTCGCACCGACGGAGGGGGGCGGATGACCCCCTGAGATCTCGAGAACGAAGCAAGATAGCGACAAGCGGTAAACGGCATCGGATACGCACGGTCAAGATCTACAATTTTTACAAAGGCCATTTTCAGGTCAGGTCAAAGATGACGTCACAGGGGTCGAAAAAGTCAAAATGGCGGCGCTAGATATGGAGAGAGTTTTTCTCGAATAACTTTCGAATTAGTCAAGATAGTAACAAACTAAGGGCATCATCGTGATCCTCTCGTCAATCCGCATCGAATGATATATATGTTGACCTCGAAAGGTCAAGGTCAAAAGTTGACCTCAGGTCACGTGACCTCGAGGTCATCATGTATAGGTATCATTCGATGCGTCTTGACGAGCTGAACACAATGAGACCATCCACGCGGCTGTATCTTGTTCCTGTACGGAGTTATTGGCCAAAAACCTTTGGTGACCTTTGATGACGTCACATGACCTCACAGCTGCCCAACAGCAAAACAGTCCTCAAGGTAGTGAAGATTGATCGTATATGAAGTCATGTATGGTATATGGGGCCATTCCGACCCGTTTTAGTGGTAAAAACAGGGAGTTGATTTTTCCCCCATTGACTTATAATGGGGAGGTCGCGAAATTGACCTGACCTTAGGTCACCGATATCAAAATTCCGAGATAAACAAATTGTAGTTACTAATGACCTAATAACATCCTGCGACTTTCAAAGGCCTCCGACATCTATACTGTAGCTCTGGCACGGTGACAAAGTTGCAAAAAAGTGACTTGAGGTTGGGTCATTCAAAGTGACCTGGTGACCTGACCTTAAGGTAGGAGGTTCAAACTTGCACACCATGTGTGAAATTGATGAGGGAATAGTCGTACCAAATTTCGCGCCGCGGTTTTCCCGCTATTTGCGAAAAACCTCAGGGGGGCGGATATCCGCCCCCCTGCAAAAGCAAAAGGTGTGCAAATGGTAACTTAAAAATTGAGGTGACTGTGGCATAGTGACTGTGAGCCCGCCGGAGATCAGTGGTATGTGCGTATATTTGGCGTCAAATTCGTATTCGCGTGGAAAAAAATGATAAAAACTATCAGCGGACCACTAGGAATCTCTTGCAAATTGGTCCACTGATACAATAAAATCTTCTGATTACGATGTTGATTATAAATAAGCGCGGCACGACCTACGAACGGAGTCATAAGAGGTCAAAGGTCACGCACCGTTGCCCATTATCAAAAATACATTGTATGCGGACCCCTAGGAATTTTTTGAAACTCATTTCTACTATATATTTTCATCTTCTGATCACAATGGTGTTAATATCTAGGCGCGGCACGCCCTACGAGCTGAGATATGACATTACCAAATTATGCGTGGTTGCCTTTTACAAAATAAAATTTATGTGCGGACCCCTAGGAATCTATTGAAATTTATCCCAGCGATAGATTAAAATCTCCTGATCACGATGGTGATAAAATCTAAGCGCGGCAAGCCTAAAAAACTGAGAAATCAAAGATCAAAAATAAGAATCAATTGATTGGCTTTATGACGCATGGCAGACCAAATTGGCGCAAACAATATTTCTGTGTGAAAATCGTGGTGTGGTGATATTGTGCTGGTTTTAATCGAATAATCGAAGGTCTATTTGCTCAAATAATCTGGTAATCACTCAAGATTAAGACTGATCGTCCCAAGATTAAAAGGATACTGGCTATTTTCACAGCGTTTCAATGTGCGAACTGCTGGATTGGGTGGTCATGGCAAGAAAAGTGCTCCTAATATGAATTGTTTTAATTTTCCATTTTGATAGGCATAAGGTTGCCAGAAGCTTTAGACTGTGAAATAAAGCACGTTTTACAAGATCCTGGATTGCATTGCTGCAGGAACATGGCTCTGGAGATGGGTTGGAACATGATGGAACTGTGCAGAACCCAATGCGAGAGATTTGCACATGTCTTGTGGTGTGGAATGTCTGCAAAAAGGTGCAGTCTTCTTAGGTTGGGAATGGTAACACAATCCCAAAGTTTCTTGTGCCTTAGTGATCAAACCATAAGCACATGTCTGATGATGTGCTGATGCTCACCTGTTAGACTCTCCTGTTTCATATCCTCCTTCCATCTGATCGAGAAGTAAGGAAACAGTGAATGACAGAGAGTTGCGCCAATTATTCCACAGCTAGATGTAAGTTGGATTCGCATGACAGAGTTGCAATAGTGAGTCTGCTATAAGGTAGTTGGTAGAAATGGCAAGTATTTACTCGAGACGCTGCTCATAGTCTGTCTGGATGCAATGTGTGCCTAGTTCAAGTTGCATGTCTTGCTTGTGCTTGTGCTTGTGTTCTACGAGACATCCTAGTGCAAGGCACCTGGTGGCACGCACTATCATTGATGATAGATTGTGGTTCAGAATGTTACGTTGACTCGTGACAACAGCAAGGACGATCTTCACACTTTGAGGTGCCGTACAAATGACTTCTGTGCAAAGGGTATCACTGTATAACCTCTTATAACTTCTGGTATTTCTGATAGCATTGCCCTAGCTTGAGTAGCTGTGTGTTTAAAGTGTCATTATGTATTTTGAAGGAAGATAAATTATGTTCTACGTACCTACCTCTCTTTTTATGACAAGGCTGAGGATGTGTTGAGAGCAGAAAACAACAATTGTCACTTGCCACTGCTGGTGTGGAGCACAGTCATGTGAGACACATGACTTACAGGCACTACAAAGCTATGCACTGCACCCAAGACACTTCTATGTGAGCACCTATGACACACAGCACATACTGGACAGCTGGGTTCAAGGTTACCACATCAGCTTACAGCTGGCTAAGGAACAGACCACTAATATCACTGACTTTTAATGGTCATGTCACCACAAGGATAATTAGTCTACATACAAAGCCTCTCCCAAGTCTGAGGCAAAAGGTGCTGAGAGGCCCCACACCATCTCAGTGTGCATCCCACAACACCTCTGAAGTCTGGTGAGGCCACCTTACATCGGTGAGATTTCGTGACCTGTCAGCGTGCCTCTTCTCTTGAGATGGTGGAGGGTCTGGTGATTTCACAGGTGAACCATCATCTCCAGAGGGGACAGGTGATTGCTGAGAGGACAGCAGAGGTCAGACAGGTGAGATCTTGTGAGGTCGCGGAATAGACCACCGTCTGCAGAGTGTCAGGACTCAGCATAATTCCCAGGCCAGGTCACGTGGGGTCACCAGACGGCCACAATCCCCAGGTGGGACAGGTGACTACTGGGAGGACAGCATGGGTGACAGGCCAGGTCACGTGGGTCTCCAGACGGGCCACCGTCACCAGAGACAACAGGTGACTACTGAGAGGTAATCAGGGGTCACAGGTCAGGTCACCAGACAGACCAGTCCCCTCTCGTGACGGTGGACGGTCTGGTGACATGACCTGTGACCCCTGCTGACACCTCAGTAGTCATACGTCCCCTCCGGTGACAGTGGTCTGTCTGGTGACCTGACCTGTGACCCCTGCTGACACCTCAGTAGTCATACGTCCCCTCCGGTGACAGTGGTCTGTCTGAGTGACCTGGCCTGTGACCCCTGCTGACACCTCAGTAGTCTCCGGTGACGGTGAATGGTCTGGTGATCTGGCCTGTGACCCCTGCTGACATCTCAGTAGTCACATGTCCCCTCCGGCGACAGTGGTCTGTCTGGTGACCTGGCCTGTGACCCCGGCTGACATCTCAGTAGTCAAACATCCCCTCCGGTGATGGTTGACGGTCTGTTTAACATGACCTATGACCCCTGCTGACACCTCAGTAGTCATACGTCCCCTCCGGTGACAGTGGTCTGTCTGGTGACCTGACCTGTGACCCTGCTGACACCTCAGTAGTCATACGTCCCCTCCGGTGACAGTGGTCTGTCTGGTGACCTGACCTGTGACCCCTGCTGACACCTCAGTAGTCATACGTCCCCTCCGGTGACAGTGGTCTGTCTGGTGACCTGACCTGTGACCCCTGCTGACATCTCAGTAGTCAAACATCCCCTCCGGTGACAGTTGACGGTGTGGTGACATGACCTATGACCCCTGCTGACACCTCAGTAGTCATACGTCCCCTCCGGTGAAGGTGGTCTGTCTGGTGACCTGACCTGTGACCCTGCTGACACCTCAGTAGGTAGTCATACACACACACACACACACACACACACACACACACAAAACGTTTATTAAGGAACAAAAGATACACGAGAAATAAAGCATGATCAATGAAACATATGGCACAATGTAGCAACATAAAAGTGATAGCAGAGTGGTGCAAAAGCGCAATCGCTTAACTCGAGGCACCACTCTGAAACAAAAATAAAACATGTGAAACAACCGCCGCCGCCGCTGACCAGTCGCTCATGAGCGGTAAATTTTGGTGTTCCATCAGCCGCTCAGTCCTCGGGATTGCAAATTTTGAAAACTGAATGAATTTATTTGTTACTACGAAAATCTATTTGTTTTTGTCAAAAACTTTTGAAAGGCGTAAGCCATTTCTCGACTGCCCTCGCCACTCAAGCGATCTCCGTGGATAAGAATGTTCAATTTTTGGTCGGGTGAGTAATTTGCAAAATTTTCTCTCAGTATACGAGAAGCGTTATCAAATAGTGTTTTCCTTTGGGCATCATAATTTCGACAGAATATTACGTAGTGGCGGACACCCCGGTGTCCGCCCCCTCCGGTGACAGTGGTCTGTCTGGTGACCTGGACTGTGACCCCTGCTGACATCTCAGTAGTCAAACATCCCCTCCGGTGACAGTGGTCTGTCTGGTGACATGACCTATGACCCCTGCTGACATCTCAGTAGTCATACGTCCCCTCCGGTGACAGTGGTCTGTCTGGTGACCTGACCTGTGACCCTGCTGACACCTCAGTAGTCTCCGGTGACGGTGGACGGTCTGGCGATCTGACCTGTGACCCATGATGACCTCGCAGTAGTCACACGTCCCCTCCGGTAACAGTGGTCTGTCTGGTGACCTGACCTGTGACCCTGCTGACACCTCAGTAGTCATACGTCCCCTCCGGTGACAGTGGTCGGTCTGGTGACCTGACCTGTGACCCCTGCTGACACCTCAGTAGTCACACGTCCCCTCCGGTGACAGTGGTCTGTCTGGTGACCTGACCTGTGACCCCTGATGACACCTCAGTAGTCATACGTCCCCTCCGGTGACAGTGGTCTGTCTGGTGACATGACCTGTGACCCATGATGACCTCGCAGTAGTCACACGTCCCCTCCGGTAACAGTGGTCTGTCTGGTAACATGACCTGTGACCCCTGCTGACATCTCAGTAGTCATACGTCCCCTCCGGTGACAGTGGTCTGTCTGGTGACCTGACCTGTGACCCTGCTGACACCTCAGTATTCATACGTCCCCTCCGGTGACAGTGGTCTGTCTGGTGACCTGGCCTGTGACCCCTGCTGACATCTCAGTAGTCATACGTCCCCTCCGGTGACAGTGGTCTGTCTGGTGACCTGACCTGTGACCCCTGCTGACATCTCAGTAGTCACACGTCCCCTCCGGTGACAGTGGTCTGTCTGGTGACCTGACCTGTGACCCTGCTGACACCTCAGTAGTCTCCGGTGACGGTGGACGGTCTGGCGATCTGACCTGTGACCCATGATGACCTCGCAGTAGTCACACGTCCCCTCCGGTAACAGTGGTCTGTCTGGTGACCTGACCTGTGACCCTGCTGACACCTCAGTAGTCATACGTCCCCTCCGGTGACAGTGGTCGGTCTGGTGACCTGACCTGTGACCCCTGCTGACACCTCAGTAGTCACACGTCCCCTCCGGTGACAGTGGTCTGTCTGGTGACCTGACCTGTGACCCCTGATGACACCTCAGTAGTCATACGTCCCCTCCGGTGACAGTGGTCTGTCTGGTGACATGACCTGTGACCCATGATGACCTCGCAGTAGTCACACGTCCCCTCCGGTAACAGTGGTCTGTCTGGTAACATGACCTGTGACCCCTGCTGACATCTCAGTAGTCATACGTCCCCTCCGGTGACAGTGGTCTGTCTGGTGACCTGACCTGTGACCCTGCTGACACCTCAGTATTCATACGTCCCCTCCGGTGACAGTGGTCTGTCTGGTGACCTGGCCTGTGACCCCTGCTGACATCTCAGTAGTCATACGTCCCCTCCGGTGACAGTGGTCTGTCTGGTGACCTGACCTGTGACCCCTGCTGACATCTCAGTAGTCACACGTCCCCTCCGGTGACAGTGGTCTGTCTGGTGACCTGACCTGTGACCCTGCTGACACCTCAGTAGTCATACGTCCCCTCCGGTGATGGTGGACGGTCTGGTGACATGACCTGTGACCCCTGCTGACACCTCAGTAGTCATACGTCCCCTCCGGTGACAGTGGTCTGTCTGGTGACCCCTGCTGACACCTCAGTAGTCATACGTCCTCTCCGGTGAAAGTGGTCTGTCTGGTGACCTGACCTGTGACCCCTGATGACACCTCAGTAGTCATACGTCCCCTCCGGTGATGGTGGACGGTCTGGTGACATGACCTGTGACCCCTGCTGACATCTCAGTAGTCATACGTCCCCTCCGGTGACAGTGGTCTGTCTGGTGACCCCTGCTGACATCTCAGTAGTCAAACATCCCCTCCGGTGACAGTGGTCTGTCTGGTGACATGACCTATGACCCCTGCTGACATCTCAGTAGTCATACGTCCCCTCCGGTGACAGTGGTCTGTCTGGTGACCTGACCTGTGACCCTGCTGACACCTCAGTAGTCTCCGGTGACGGTGGACGGTCTGGCGATCTGACCTGTGACCCATGATGACCTCGCAGTAGTCACACGTCCCCTCCGGTAACAGTGGTCTGTCTGGTGACCTGACCTGTGACCCTGCTGACACCTCAGTAGTCATACGTCCCCTCCGGTGACAGTGGTCGGTCTGGTGACCTGACCTGTGACCCCTGCTGACACCTCAGTAGTCACACGTCCCCTCCGGTGACAGTGGTCTGTCTGGTGACCTGACCTGTGACCCCTGATGACACCTCAGTAGTCATACGTCCCCTCCGGTGATGGTGGACGGTCTGGTGACCTGACCTGTGACCCCTGCTGACACCTCAGTAGTCTCCGGTGACGGTGAACGGTCTGGTGATCTGGCCTGACTCCTGCTGACATCTCAGTAGTCACACGTCCCCTCCGGTGACAGTGGTCTGTCTGGTGACCTGACCTGTGACCCCTGATGACACATCAGTAGTCACACGTCCCCTCCGGTGACAGTGGTCTGTCTGGTGACCTGACCTGTGACCCCTGCTGACATCTCAGTAGTCATACGTCCCCTCCGGTGACAGTGGTCTGCCTGGTAACATGACCTGTGACCCCTGCTGACATCTCAGTAGTCATACGTCCCCTCCGGTGACGGTTGACGGTCTGGTGACATGACCCGTGACCCCTGATGACCTCACGCGTCTTATGACCTCACGCGACCTGGCCTGTAAGTCATCAGTCATTTGAGGTCGCCGGACTGGACACAGTCTCCAGCGAGAATATGGGCTGATAAGAGCCAAACGCAAGCGAAAGGAAAACAATATTTATTTATCATTTGCAGGGCATGCCATTAATGCTCACGACCTCCAGCGCCCGAGATCAGCTTTAACGTCAGACTTGTCCACCTCAATCCGCAAGACTGCAAGCCGCAGTAGAAACGCCACGTCCGCGACGCGACACGCCGTCTTGGCACGCGGTGCAGTCGGCACGGCCGGTACCGCGCACCAACAGAACGTGAACAGAACATAGCAGAGAACAGAACGAGTATGTTCAAGTGCATCACTTTGTCCTACTCAAGCGGACACATCAGCTACCATCGCTGCATGGTGATTGCACGCGCAACGTCTTAGAGGCGAACAGTCCTGAGAGCATGAGTATCAGCGAGCTCAGCTGGGTGCTGAGCGAGTCAGTGACGGCAGCGAGTCAGCGCATCGCTGCCGAAGGCAGCCGCGGAACGCGCTCACACACATTCATCACATAGAGTCCAGCGACCCGCGGCCTCTCTAGCAGTACAGCACGCAGGCCCGGGTCGTGCTCCACCGAACGACTCCAGGCACCCAAGCTCAGCTCACAGTGCGACATCAGTGCCACATCGGAGAGCCTGCGCCGGTCCAGCTCAGCTGAGACGAGTAGCCGAACGTTGCGAAAATGTGCGCCACCACGGCCAGGTGCGGCTTCTTGGTGAGCCGGTAGTTCGGGAGCGCCAGGGTAGACTCCCGCTCCTCCAAATTCAGGTCACCGAGCGCTCGAACAACTTGCCCACGGACACGCTGTTAAGTTTATACGCTCTAGCAGATGAGTGCCGGCGCCGGCGCTGGCGTCCAGCTCGAGTAGCACCGTCTCGTGCGTAGAAAGCAGTTCGCAGATCATCTAGCCGCGCTTGGTTATCACCAGACAGCCGCGCATCAGCATCGGCCGCAGCGTCTCCAGGCGCGGTGAGATCCACGCGCGCAAGCCGGCGGAACGCTCTCGGTGATTATAAGAGCCAACAGTCCGTCATCCCCACCACAGATCAAACTCGTACATGAGCAGTCTACAATAAGCCGACGATATTCACTTCACACTGTGAGAAGTTACTCGATATGAGAAACACGCGCCGCGTCGGCATTCGTCACGAAAATTACCGCGTTTGTGACGAACAGCCAACCGAAAGACGGCGGTACCTTGTGGACAACAGTCAGCAGTCCACCGTATGCAGCTGATAGATATAAGCTATGCAGCCGACTCGGCGGCATTCAGCGGCGCGTTCAGAGACACTGCAGCTGGCCAGCTGGTTCTCCAATAACAGCCACCACCCGCACTTGATATCAGCACATACACATACTGACCAGCTCTTCTCGCACCAACTCTAGGCGCTCAATACCGCGGCACAAGCGATATGTCCGCCCACACTCGTCATTGATCAGGTGGTCCAAAACACTACCTGCCCTGGTGACACTGAGTCAGGTCGGCGCCGCCGTGCCGCCACCAGGCCGTGACCGCCGGCTGCCGGCGGGTGAGCATCAGCAGGCACACAGTGGATCCGGCCAATGAGTCGACTTCGCAGCAGCGCGGCCGTGTCGAGCAGCAGGGCCAGCACTGCGTCGGTGCAGCTCTGGCGCGATGCCACCAGTCGGACGGCGGCGGCGACGCTCCGATCCAGCTGCCGGAACACGGAAGCGGCGTCACGAACATACAGAGAGATAGCAGTGGGTCGGCATTCCGCTAAGATCATACAAGGTAGTAGTAGATGGAAGCAGGTAGTACGGAAAGCAGGCGACAAAATGGAAATTAACTTATTACTTTTCCATGACAAGGAAGCTCTGTCTATAAGTCAAAGACAATCTTGAAACGGATCACGTCGAAAGCAACAGCTGACACCAGGTGTCTATATCGGACTGAAGGAAAACAGCTCCGGGTACCGAGTCGACGGACAGGGGGCAGAATATCAGCATCAGTGTATGTAAAACTTCGTTGTCGGTACCGTTTTAAATGTTCTCCAAGTGTTGGTATAATTGTATTACAACCAATGAAAACGTACCGTATCAGCGGAGAGCAGCCAGGTAGAGGTTGGCCGGTGTTGCCACTCTCAGTCGTCTGAGTGACTGCGGCCGCACACCGACAACCTGCGCTTCCGCACACCGACAGGCTGATGGCGCGTTGGCAAGCTTTGTCGCCTTCTGTAACAAAGAAAAACTCAGCTCAACATAGGGAAACACTTAAGATAACTAAATTGAGTCGGGAGCCCTCGAAATCTGTCTTTTGGCACCAGCCAACCTGGTTATCCCCTGGCTACTGAGAACAGAATAGATGACAGCTGTACAATGACACAAATGATACTAGGTGAAATGACGAAAACTATTAAAGGAAGTTTATGCAGTTTATATATAAACGACACTCTAAAAGGTCTCATAAAGGACATACGCTTTGAAAGTTTGCGATTAGTACACTCGCGTCTGAAATGGGACGGTCAATTTGAATTTGCACCTGTATCCGAGCGAGCACGTTTTCTTCAGCATCAGAAGAGTACGGCGTAGTGCTGCCAGTGGCCGCCGCGAGTGCCAGCCAGCAAACTCTGTAGCCGCAGCTCCACGTGTCCGTCTGCTGCGGAGTCTCGGGCACCACCAGGCGCCAGCTGGTCCACTTGAGATGGGGCTGCGTCGCCTCCATGAGGAGCTGCACTGCCTCTGTGTAGGCTCCGGATGGCCAACAGCCCATGGAGTCGAAGAACAGCACCACTTGACGGCGCCAATCCACTACGAAGAGGACCCGGTGATTGCCAATATTCAGTGGCAACAACCACGTGTTCGCTGTGGCGAACTGCCTCATCGATTCTGTGGTGCAGCGTCGACAGGGTGTCCTGAGAGCACCATACCAGTACACCGACAGTGCCAGCACCTGCGGAGATGATATGGACTCGCAGAACAGATCGATGTCCTCCGCGGTCAGCCAGGGTCTGCGCTTCGGTGGTTGTCCTGTTCGCAGCGGCCGTCCTTTGGGACGCCCTGAGGTGGCGGCTGACGGCGCCCGTCCTTTGGGACGCCCTGCGGTGGCGGCTGACGGCGCTCGTCCGCTGGCTCGCTCAGGGACCGTGGCTGACGGTCCACGCTCTGCTGCGGTGGCGGCTGACGGTGCTCGCTCAGGGACCGTGGCTGACGGTCCACGCTCTGCTGCGGTGGCGGCTGACGGTGCTCGCTCAGGGACCGTGACTGACGGTCCACGCTCTGCTGCGGTGGCGGCTGACGGTGCTCGCTCAGGGACCGTGGCTGACGGTCCACGCTCTGCTGCGGTGGCGGCTGACGGTGCTCGCTCAGGGACCGTGACTGACGGTCCACGCTCTGCTGCGGTGGCGGCTGACGGTGCTCGCTCAGGGACCGATTTGGTCGCCGGGGCTGGGGCCGTCTTGGGGGCCGGTTTCGTCGCTTGGGCAGGGGCCGTCTCGGGGGCCAAGTCCAGCGGTGGCTTAGTACGAGCATACCACGTGGGCTTGTCACTCGTGCGGCGCTTGGCCCAGCATTCCTCCTGGGTTTCAGGATGAAACAGCCCTTCTGCTGCCTTCCTTTTCCGGCCCCTGAGGACAGGCCGGCTCGGGATCAAAGCCGCCTTCATGCGGGCAGCCGTGTCCTTCAGCAGGACTCGCACAAAGTCGCCTGGCTGCAGTCGAGTGCGTCCCTGCAGCATCTGTTTTTTGACGACCTTGAAGTGTGACTCGACTGCCGCGTTGGTCACCACGGCAGCCGAGATCACTTGACTCCAAAGTGGAGTGAGCGGCATGACAGCCCCCAGCAAGTACTCTACCAGGCCAGGGCAGAAGTACTTGTTGGGGACATCGCTGGCTTCCCCGTCCGTCTGCAGGCTGCACTTGACTCCGTTAGTGATGTCCTCGAAGTGACGCCCGAACGCGGTCCGCGCGCGGTAGGTCCTCCGGGCTGGCGCGTCTTCGGCTGCCTCCAGCGGCGCCTCGGTTTCTTGGCGGTCGTCTGTTCCATAGTCTACGCGCGTGACTTCCGGCAGCTCCACGGCGCACTTGCTCCTCGACAGGGCCAGGACACAGAGTCGCTTGTACGTTGTGTCTAGAGTTTGCAGCGAGGTGGCCTGCTGCATGCTGGCGAAGAGCCACATGAAGCCAGGTCTTGCCTCTGCAGCCACTCCTTTGCTCTTCAGGGTGTGCGCGAAACTGTGCAACAGGTGGGCACCGCAGAGACTTACGAGAGTCTTGGGCTGCTTCGTAGGGTCTGTGAGGCTTTGCCAGCAGGCCTCGAGGTACGCTTCGGTTGTGGTCTTGACGATCGCCTCCGACACAGCGTGTATAAGCGCCCAACTGAAGTCCGTGACCACCCTTGGAGGCGTGAGAGGGACCCTGGTCACGAGTTTGTATCCATGGGCCACCTGTGCCAGGAAATGCGCGATAGTGGGCACATTGTGGCTTTCCGCCAGCAGGTGGGCTAGCGGAAAACTCCTGTCGGTGTCAGGGCTCTCGGCGATGAGCGCGTACAAATATGGCCGTTTCTCGCCGACTTGGCGGGTGACAGAGCCCGTGGCATCGAGGTGGAGCGTCCTCGGAGCCAGATGGTATCGCCGGAAGAAGTGCTCCCTGTAGAGGTGTACCACGACCGGTGCCCTCCCGATGAGATGGATGCCACCCTTCACGACTTTACTAGTCAGATCCTCGGCTCGTGATATAGCCATCGTCGCCGCCAGGTCTTCAGTCCAGTTCGTCGAGTGGCGCTCGGCCACCCGACGCTCGTGTGCCGCTTGGCGCAGGATGTGGCGAGGTGGCGCCTCGGTGATATTTCCGTCCGCGAGCTCGCAGTCCGGTGCCTGCATCAGCATATCTTGCGACACACGGTACGCTCCGCGATCTTCCACGCGCTCAGCAGTCTCCCGTCGCCGCTCTCCGCTGAGGTACCGGTGGGCGTGCTGCAGCTGATGCGCCGTGCTCGGCGTGCCGTACGTCGTGCAGCGCACAGTCAGCGGTTCCCCTACCGACGGCGTATGTTGAATTGAGAAAGAGTACGAACTGCACGAGGGGAAGCGACATGTGGCGAAGCAGGTGAAAAACGCAGCACCCCTCTTACGCGACCACAGCTTCTTGATTCGCCGTCGACGGACGGCCAGTACGCATTTCGGCCCGGGAGTGCTTCGGCAGAACGCCGTCGCCAGCGTTGAGGGTCAATCTTTCTTCAGATTACGTCCGACAAATACCTGTTTGACCTCCTTTTCATCGAGCTGAAACGTGAAAGTCGACGGCCCCGCCTCTCGCTGGTCCGGCACTGCCGTCGCAGGACACCCGGGGTCCGCCTCTCGCTGGTCCGGCACTGCCGTCGCAGGACACCCGGGGTCCGCCTCTCGCTGGTCCGGCACTGGCGTCGCAGGACACCCGGGGTCCGCCTCTCGCTGGTCTGGCACTGCCGTCGCAGGACACCCGGGGTCCGCCTCTCGCTGGTCTGGCACTGCCGTCGCAGGACACCCGGGGTCCGCCTCTCGCTGGTTCGGCACTGGCGTCGCAGGACACCCGGGGTCCGCCTCTCGCTGGTCCGGCACTGGCGTCGCGGGACACCCGGGGTCCGCCTCTGTCGTCGCCTGATGGTGACATGTCGTATCGGTATGGGGCCGAGGTCCGGTAGGAACAGGATGCGGAAGTGCACTGATGAGCTCCAGCACATGCCTAGGAGAAGGAAAATGATTCGGTTTTAGGCCATGGTCAAAGGAGAGCAACAGAGGTCGGACAACATCTCCACCCTTTCAAACCACGTCACGTTTTCTGACGATTAAACGGCGGACATATATGGGGGTTCTGGCTCTAGAAGTGGTTTGTGGCGCGCCAGCCTATAATGTCCCACCGACTGTTTACTATGCAAAACTGTGGGTATTCTATCTCTACCGCATTTTTTCCGATAAAAAGCAAAAAAAAAAAAAACAAAAACAGTTCATGGTCGGCGGCCCGCGAGGCTCGGCGTGGCTCGCCAGCCTCGCTTCCAACTTGTCCGGTTTATAGAACCGGGATGGGGTTAAAATGCGTCGATATCTTCATAATTGTATTCTTATTTTTTGCAATAGGTGAGCACCAGGAGTTAGGACACTGATTACTTTCGCATTACTGATGGTTGTGGACTTCGTGTGTGTTTTATGCTCTTGTGTCAACATCATCAAAGCTTGTTCTGACCTTTGCCAGTGTTTATCATATCTTAATTCATTAGAAGTTAAACATATCGCATTATAATCGAGAACAACAAGCCATATAATCAGAATGAAGATGGAGAAACCATACAATATAGAACAATGTTGCAACAAAATTAGCACAAGGAGCCAAGGACATATTTAAAGCTTTGCATGATGGCATAGGGTACATGGCCACTTGGTAACATGTGCCATTTCTTATTTGTGCCAGTCAGTTGTGGGGAACGAAAGCGCAAAAAATCCAATACTAATATTCGCCAAGTACATGCGCGGACCTGGTCGGTACTGCAGCTGATTAATGGCGGCGGGAGACGCACTGTCGCTGCTGCTTGGGCCTGCGGATGGCCAAGAGTAGGCATTTCCCGCCCTTGTGGAGGCGTTCCCCTGTACGCGTACCTGCGGCTCGGGAGCCGGTCTGCTTTTGGAGCACCCCTGGTCTGGTAGCGCTGTTCAGTCGCTAGCCTAATACTGAAACACTAGCATTCTCTCCTCTAACAACATTAACACCTCTTACTCTTTTCCTTGCGCTAGCCTACAAGGCAGCGTCATCTGCCCTCAGTGTGTCCCCCGACAGTCATAATCCGTGTTGTCATTCTGATGTTTTTCTTCTTCTCCCTTTTACTTGCACGTGTTTTTAAATAAACGTCATGACCTGGGTTTATACATTGCATATTATCGGTGCTTTACCCACGGTATGTGCAATCGAGTCAGAATACACACCTTCCTAAAATGTCCTCTGGCAAAATCTCGGCGCAGTGCGTCGGCTTTCCGGGACAAAGCCGCTCGCTGTTTGGCGTTCTTCGGCTTCCCATCGCGTCTCTCCAGGACACGCACCCAGAACGACTTCAGCCTTGGTGACAGTCCTTGTCTTGTTGCCTCCCAAATGCCCTGGGAAAAGATTGTGTTTCATTCATTTACAAAGTGAATTATATAATTACACAGGGATCGAGAGAGAGAGAGAGAGAGAGAGAGAGAGAGAGAGAGAGAGAGAGAGAGAGAGAGAGAGAGAGAGAGAGAGAGAGAGAGAGAGAGAGAGAGAGAGAGAGAGAGAGAGAGAGAGAGAGAGAGAGAGAGGCAGTGGACAGGGAGAAGAGACAGGGAGAAGAAATGAAGGACAGACGGACATGATCTGTTGCTTTATCAATCACACAAGTATATGCAAAATGGGTGGCTTAACTTTGACAGCTTGAGCACTTTTGTGTTTCTGTTTGTTTGGCACTTATGACCATGTTATGACGACATACAGCATTGTAAGGTGAGGTTATAATGAGGGCGGCGGCAACGGCCGGAAAACAGTTTATTCATTCCTTTAGGCCCGAGAGCTTTGTGTAAAAACATCATGTTTAACACAATTAGCTGTTCCTTGCAAACATTGTTTTACGATAGGCTGCAGGGTTTACAGGTCCGTTTACGAAGCAGTAATGCAAATTCACCAATATAAATAAATACAGAAGACACCATAACAACGTAAGACAGTCGGTACATACCTGGTAGCTTATGCGGCGCCGCTGTTCCGGCGTCAGCGCTGGAAGGCCCGTCCGGTCAGTCGGCACACGCAGCTCGGTCTCCGAACCGTCCCCGCCGGCTGACACACCGCACACCCGTCCCGACACCGTGCCAGTGCCGTCAGCGCAAGGCGGCGGCTCGACAGTCGCGGTAGCTCCGGCGCAGGCCTGCACCGGAGCTACCACGTCAGCGTTCACTGATCGCGGCACAGACTTGCGGTCACAGGCTGATTCGACGTCCGGGGTGCGTCTCTTCGGCGTCACCGGCGATCTCGGAGGGCCAGATATCTCCTTCGCGCGGCCTCGCTGGCTGACGAGATTGCTCGGCGCTGCGGCAGACCGGGTGCAATTCACTTCCGCAGCCCGTTGTGGCGGTGATGAGCGGCTCGTCTTCAACTCACCAGCCTTCGTCACGTCATTCTCCACAACCCAGATGAGTCTGCCGGTCCCGGAGACGGCGCCGCAGTCACCATCCTCAATCACCTCGATTAGCTCCGTGAAGGCGACGCCGCCGCCTGCAGACGCCTCCTCATCAGACACCTGGGACGAGCAGTCCGTCTCCGTGTAGATGTCGATCAGCGGCGAGCCGACGCCGTCCGAGTGTGCCGCCCACAGCTCAGACAGCACGCAGTCGGGGATGTCCGCCGGTACGGCGGTGCCGCCGTTTGAGGACGAGGACGCCACGGCCAGCGGCGGCGGCGGCGGCGGCGGCGCCTCTTCACCGGCAGACCACGACATCGCCCCGACAATGTGTAATTCCCGACAGGAGGTGCATCGGTGGCCAACGAGGTAGGTCGACTAAGTACGACCACGCAGCCGGACTCCGGAGAGGCGCCCGATCACCCGGGAAGCAGCATGCCGTCTATCAGCCGCACCTGAGAAAGAGAAAGCCGTCAGTTTTCAGAGCTACACATATCGGGATACTCCAAGCTACTCGTATATGTCACCAGACAGTCCACTGTCACCGGAGGGGACGTATGACTACTGAGGTGTCAGCAGGGGTCACATCACAGGTCATGTCACCAGACCGTCCACCATCACCGGAGGGGACGTATGACTACTGAGGTGTCATCAGGGGTCACAGGTCAGGTCACCAGACAGACCACTGTCACCGGAGGGGACGTGTGACTACTGAGATGTCAGCAGGGGTCACAGGCCAGATCACCAGACCGTCCACCGTCACCGGAGACTACTGAGGTGTCAGCAGGGTCACAGGTCAGGTCACCAGAAAGACCACTGTCACCGGAGGGGACGTATGACTACTGAGATGTCAGCAGGGGTCACAGGTCAGGTCACCAGACAGACCACTGTCACCGGAGGGGACGTATGACTACTGAGGTGTCAGCAGGGGTCACAGGTCAGATCACCAGACCGTTCACCGTCACCGGAGACTACTGAGGTGTCAGCAGGGTCACAGGTCAGGTCACCAGACAGTCCACTGTCACCGGAGGGGACGTATGACTACTGAGGTGTCAGCAGGGGTCACAGGTCAGGTCACCAGACAGACCACTGTCACCGGAGGGGACGTATGACTACTGAGGTGTCAGCAGGGGTCACAGGTCAGGTCACCAGACCGTCCACCGTCACCGGAGACTACTGAGGTGTCAGCAGGGGTCACAGGTCAGGTCACCAGACCGTTCACCGTCACCGGAGACTACTGAGGTGTCAGCAGGGTCACAGGTCAGGTCACCAGACAGTCCACTGTCACCGGAGGGGACGTATGACTACTGAGGTGTCAGCAGGGGTCACAGGTCAGGTCACCAGACAGACCACTGTCACCGGAGGGGACGTATGACTACTGAGGTGTCAGCAGGGGTCACAGGTCAGGTCACCAGACCGTCCACCGTCACCGGAGACTACTGAGGTGTCAGCAGGGGTCACAGGTCAGGTCACCAGACCGTTCACCGTCACCGGAGACTACTGAGGTGTCAGCAGGGGTTACAGGTCAGGTCACCAGACAGACCACTGTCACCGGAGGGGACGTATGACTACTGAGGTGTCAGCAGGGTCACAGGTCAGGTCACCAGACAGTCCACTGTCACCGGAGGGGACGTATGACTACTGAGGTGTCAGCAGGGTCACAGGTCAGGTCACCAGACAGACCACTGTCACCGGAGGGGACGTATGACTACTGAGGTGTCAGCAGGGTCACAGGTCAGGTCACCAGACAGACCACTGTTACCGGAGGGGACGTATGACTACTGAGGTGTCAGCAGGGGTCACAGGTCAGGTCACCAGACCGTCAACCGTCACCGGAGGGGACGTATGACCACTGAGATGTCATCAGGGGTCACAGGTCAGGTCACCAGACAGACCACTGTCACCGGAGGGGACATGTGACTACTGAGATGTCAGCAGGGGTCACAGGTCAGGTCACCAGACAGACCACCGTCACCGGAGGGGACGTGTGACTACTGCGAGGTCATCATGGGTCACAGGTCAGATTACCATACCGTCCACCGTCACCGGAGACTACTGAGGTGTCAGCAGGGTCACAGGTCAGGTCACCAGACAGACCACTGTCACCAGAGGGGACGTATGACTACTGAGGTGTCAGGAGGGGTCACAGGTCAGGTCACCAGACAGACCACTGTCACCGGAGGGGACGTATGACTACTGAGGTGTCAGGAGGGGTCACAGGTCAGGTCACCAAACAGACCACTGTCACCGGAGGGGACGTATGACTACTGAGGTGTCAGCAGGGGTCACAGGTCATGTCACCAGACCGTCCACCATCACCGCAGGGGGCGTATGACTACTGAGGTGTCATCAGGGGTCACAGGTCAGGTCACCAGACAGACCACTGTCACCGGAGGGGACGTGTGACTACTGAAATGTCAGCAGGGGTCACAGGTCAGGTCACCAGACAGACCACCGTTACCGGAGGGGACGTATGACTACTGAGGTGTCAGCAGGGCTCACAGGCAGTGCTGGAAATGAGGCCGCTTTCTGGTCCCGGCGTTTTATTCTCCGGGTGGATTACCCCCGTCCAGCGTTTAGCCTTTCGGGACCCACTCAGGGTCGCGGTTGTTTTCGCCGCTCGCCCGAGTCGAGATGCAAAGTTAATAGTCACACGAAGCTTATTTAGGGCCAGCCAAACCAGCTTAGTATGGAGATACTGTTAGATGTATGCATGTAGATGAAAGAAAAATGTTTTATAAAATCGATTAATTTCGAATTCGCATTTTCATAGGCCCCAAATAAACTTCGTGTGACTATCAACTTTACATCTCGAAAGGCCCGAGCGGCGAAAACAACCGCGGCTCTGAGCGGGTCCCGAAAGGCTAAGCGCTAGACGGGGTTAACCCACCCGGAGAATAAAAGGCCGGGACCAGAAAGCGGCTTCATTTCCAGCACTGCTCACAGGTCAGGTCACCAGACAGTCCACCTTCATGAGAGGGGACGTCTGACCTCTGCTGTCCTCTCAGCAATCACCTGTCCCCTCTGGAGATGATGGTTCACCTGTCTGGTGAAATCACCAGACCCTCCACCATCTCGAGAAGAGGCACGCTGACAGGTCACGAAATCTCACCGATGTAAGGTGGCCTCACTAGACTTCAGAGGTGTTGTGGGATGCACACTGAGATGGTGTGGGGCCTCTCAGCACCTTTTGTCTCAGACTTGGGAGAGGCTTTGTATGTAGACTAATTATCCTTGTGGTGACATGACCATTAAAAGTCAGTGACATTAGTGGTCTGTTCCTTAGCCAGCTGTAAGCTGATGTGGTAACCTTGAACCCAGCTGTCCAGTATGTGCTGTGTGTCATAGGTGCTCACATAGAAGTGTCTGGGGTGCAGTGCATAGCTTTGTAGTGCCTGTAAGTCCTGTGTCTCACATGGCTGTGCTCCACACCAGCATTGGCAAGTGGCAATTGTTGTTTTCTGCTCTCAACACATCCTCAGCCTTGTCATAAAAAGAGAGGTAGGTACCTAGAACATAATTTATCTTCCTTCAAAATACATAATGACATTTTAAACACACAGATACTCAAGCTAGGGCAATGCTATCAGAAATACCAGAAGTTATAAGAGGTTATACAGTGATACCCTTTGCACAGAAGTCATTTGTACGGCACCGCAAAGTGTGTAGATCGTCCTTGCTGTTGTCACGAGTCAACGTAACATTCTGAACCACAATCTATTATCTGTCGGAGAGGCCAACGTCACCTAACGTTTTCATTGTACCGTAAAATGGGGTGTTAAGGGACAGTGGGGTGTTAAGGGACAGTTGCATGGGAAAAACTTTGAGTCATATTAACTTCCTAATTTGAGAAGGTTCAATAAAAACTTCAGTGTGGTAGTTGACACTGTTTTGCTCTTGACCATAGGACAAAATGGTATGGTTTTTCATGCAAGTGATTTGGTTCAAAAATGGATTTGAAAATCATGCTACATTTTCACAAAATTGAAACATCTCCAAAACTCTGTGTGTACCACATAAACTGGTGGGTGTACAGGGAAAATGAATGCATAGGTGTATTGTCACATGTATTGCACATGTTTCCTGAAAAGCTTGTGCAAATCCACCCATTCATTCATCATGCTCTTCCTCTTTTCCGGATACATGCATATTTTGAGGTGGATGTGGGGTGCTAAGGGACAGGGAAGAAAAAATAGAAAATAATATCTAAATATAATTTCATTAAGTTTTCTTTCAGTAGGCATGGAAAACACCAAATTCCACATAAAATGCTGGCAAGTTCATGCTTTTATCTCTAACACATCTTAAGTTATGTAACAAAACATCTCAACACTCTCTTTTACAATGATGGGTCAATGGAGACTGATGTAGGTAAATGTGATGTCATCATAAAAAGGCTAAAACAAAGAGGGCAACATAATGACAAGTGACTAGCTTCAACATGGGTTTTAATTGATGACAGAAGATTACTTTTTGGTTCTGTTTACTGTATAATTAGCACATTTTCCACAAATGTAAACTGCATTACACGTAATTGGCTAAAAAGGTCATTAGTGGTGAATGAACCTGACTTGTTTTGTGACAGAATATGCAAAACATTTCAATAAATAAATTGTGTGCCCTTCCACACCCCAATTGTGGGCATTTGATGACCATTTCTTGGAATAATATAGGTGTCCCTTAACACCCCACATTGGGGTGCTAAGGGACAGTGATGAAAAATAATAAAAAATAATATGCAGGTATAAATCTTAAAAACTTTAATGTGGCAGGCATGTAAAGCACCAAATTCCACATAAAACGCTGACAATTTGATGCTTCTATCTCCAACCCTTCTTGAGTTATATAACAAAACACCTCGAAACTGTCCCTTAACACCCCATTTTACGGTAGTTAATTCAATCTGATTAGTGTCACGCCATCTCATAAAACACTTACTCTTCACATTTGGTTGGGTTAGGTTAGGTTTTTTAGGTTATTTCCGCCACATGTGAGTATCATTTTTGGATTCCGGATGTCAAATAATGTAAGGAAGTGCAAATTTTATCTTCGAACAGCAGACCGTACTAATTCTCCACATTTACCGACTTGTTAACCTCTGGAAGTCTTCCTGCTGATGTTGTCACTGCTCCAGATCTGCAGTCTTTCAAACGAGGCCTAACAGATGCCATTCCGGACAAACTTGTTGAATATGTTTAGATGTACCTAAGTAAATTGTTATATTGTTGTGATAATCTCCTGTGAAAAAATGATGTTTCAAACCATGTACTCCTCAATGGTGGCACAACATTCCAGTTCAATGTATGGCAAGACTGCAATGGTGTACTGTACAGCATATGCATAACTGGCGCGCCTTGTGATGCAGGGTACCTCCCATCCTCAACCATCCTGTGAGCCAATTTGAATTCTGTACTGACTGTTGTAGTGGATGGAACCCGACAAGGTGAGTTGACAAGGTGAGACAGACTATGAGCAGTGTCTCAAGTAAATACTTGCCATTTCTACCGACTACCTTATAGCAGACTCACTATTGCAACTCTGCCATGCGAATCCAACTTGCATCTAGCTGTGGAATACTTGGCGCAACTCTCTGTCATTCACCGTTTCCTTACTTCTCGATCTGATGGAAGGAGGATATGAAACAGGAGAGTCTAACAGGTGAGCATCAGCACATCATCAGACATGTGCTTCTGATTATTTGAGCAAATAGACCTTCGATTATTCGATTAAAACCAGCACAATATCACACCACGATATTCACACAGAAATATTGTTTGCGCCAATTTGGTCTGCCATGCGTCATAAAGCCAATCAATTGATTCTTATTTTTGATCTTTGATTTCTCAGTTTTTTAGGCTTGCCGCGCTTAGATTTTATCACCATCGTGATCAGGAGATTTTAATCTATCGCTGGGATAAATTTCAATAGATTCCTAGGGGTCCGCACATAAATTTTATTTTGTAAAAGGCAACCACGCATAATTTGGTAATGTCATATCTCAGCTCGTAGGGCGTGCCGCGCCTAGATATTAACACCATTGTGATCAGAAGATGAAAATATATAGTAGAAATGAGTTTCAAAAAATTCCTAGGGGTCCGCATACAATGTATTTTTGATAATGGGCAACGGTGCGTGACCTTTGACCTCTTATGACTCCGTTCGTAGGTCGTGCCGCGCTTATTTATAATCAACATCGTAATCAGAAGATTTTATTGTATCAGTGGACCAATTTGCAAGAGATTCCTAGGGGTCCGCTGATAGTTTTTATCATTTTTTCCACGCGAATACGAATTTGACGCCAAATATACGCACATGTGGTCTGTGGATGTTGCGCATCGCGTGCGGTTGCACGTTGTGCACATTCGCTCTTGAGGGAGCCTAGTCATAACGCAATGGCCTTTTTATGCTTATTTCACACTTTGCTTAGCTGCATCCGTGACACGGTGACATTTTCAGCAGGAGCGCTTATATTTTTAGCAGCGTACGGCCACGGGGGATGTCTGTGTCAAATCATGCCTGCATCACTGAGAGTGACACTGGACACACAACTGAAACGCATGCACGAGGTACAAGGACCCACGTCATCGGCAGAGTGTTACTGACGCATAAGAAGCGGCACTGGTTCTGAGTTCTGACACTGACCGATACTGATTCTGACAGCGACACTCGCGGTGTCACCCTCCACTGAGATGTCGGTGATCGGTCGTCGCACCGGTACCGGCGGCGGCCCCCTTGCCCGCGGGGAAGGTCAGCGCGGCGCCCGGCCGGCCTCTGATGGGACGGCGATAGCCCCGGACGCCGGGAGGCGCGGCTCGCCGCTCCGCCAACCCGCGGCCGGGCCAGTTTGTTTGGACGACTGAGGCCGCGTGTGCCCGCCGTCAGTGTCAGCTGAGTGTCAGCGCCCTGACAGACAGCCTGGCCGGTCAGATAGCCGCCGTCTACAACTCACGTGACTCACCAACTCATCACTCAGCAGGTGAGTTCAGCCGCGGAGCTGAGTTACTGAGTGGTTTAGTAGGCTGCCTCAGTCTGCATGGCCTGTCTGTCCTGGTCAAAGAAAAAGAAGGTAGGTACCGATCGGACAAGAAGTGGTAGAAGACAGAAATACTGGCGTCAGTTTGAGCGGTCGATGTTTTACCTAGCTAGGTATCTTTGGTTCACCTATTATTTCCTAATACCTGGAGAACGTTTAATCCCAAACGACTTTTTAATATCTTGCGCATATTTGTCTGAGCGGTTTGATTTTTACCGCCGATCGTAATTCATCGTCATAGGCTAGGTAAAACTGCACGCGAAGGTAAATCAATAAAGATTTAATTAAATGTTTTCATTGTGATTTTTCACATAGCCCATGCTCATGTGTAAGGTAATGACACAATAAATGTCGTGTAACAGTGTTTGATCAGCTCCTGCCGGCTACTCATCGTCTCATTAAATTTACAATTTTCGTGTTTCTCAAGCGTCGCCGGGCTGCATTTTGACAGGGTGCGAACGGATAAGTTCAGCGACCACCGAATGGATGCACATGACATTATAGCTGTCAGCACGAGCGGTATCAGTATCTGTTGAATGATTCAAGGGCGGTGAATCCGTTTGACATTGATGGGTCACATCACACATGACGCTAGCCCCTACCCTGCATTGATATTTGGCTAAGGATTCTTATTCTTGTCTAAAGAGCGGAGCGTGTTAAAGATCTGCATCTTTTTTATCATCTTTTGTCTTCATCTTTCGTTCGCTCCCTAGATTATAGGCAGTCGTACCTACTCATGTGCGTAAAGGGGTTAACTGCCAACACGGTTATAGAAGCGCCTTCGTAATGCAACAATTATGGCAGCGTCTCATTGAAATCTGTTAACGCTAAGTGCCATACAGATGTCCCGAGTCTCCGACCGTCTCCTCCCGAGTTACCGGTGTGAAGCGCCGTGTCGCTGTGACGGTGTCGCTCAATTTACGGCGATGCGCGAAATAAAGGTGTCTGGTCTCCGGGATACGACATTGATTTCTGCCAGCACACATCATACTAAGAGAATTGTAAAACTAATATAATATCACAAAGGAATATTAATAACTTATTTTTAGTTCTGTACCTAAATGAGTGTTGCAAGGATGAGTGTTGCCTAAATTTGCGAGGACAGGTATGACGTTTTACAGTGACCGTAGGGGACATTGCACCTTTGCTCGCGCGCCCCGCACTCTCCTGCGTTTTGGTGTCGCCGCAGGATGCGTCTGCTGGTGCACTCAGCTCGCCAGGTGGTCCAGGTGTGTGACCAGGGTCAGAGGTCACTCCGGGGAGCCGACATGGACCGGCTGGCCGTACTCACCGCCGAGACCGACTCGGCCGGACTGGCCGTCGCCGTCGACAGGTGGGGCACACGGATCGGAGTGAGGCACGCATCAGCCATGCTAAACTCTGATTTTGAATATGACGTCCGGCGACCGGCAGCCGTATACGAACAGCAGTCCGCAGTCCGCACTCAACAACGTCGTGCAGGGTCGCAGCACGCGGTTCGTAATATAGCATCCGGGCTATTTTTATCAAACTACGTACAATCAATGCGCTGGTCTACGTCGGACGAAGACCAGCTTAGTTCTCTATATACCGTGACTGGCTTTTTACGTTTAGTCGATGCAGCAACTACGTAGCCCGTAGGTACTATAGGTACTACAGCGACCGGAGCGAGTATCGAAACGTTCACGGATAAAAAATAAATTCAGCAATGATCTCGCCTAAATCGTTAGTCTAGGTACTCTAAAGACTAAAATCGTATTTGATCATTGATCGTAAATCGTTAGCAGCTAAGTCGTAATTCAGTTAAAATAAATACATCAAGCGCCTCAACGATCTAACGATTTACGATTAACGATTTTTTATAATGATTCTAGCCTTAGGTACGACTTAAGAAAGGTTATTGCTGCATTTATCGTCTCAACCTGTCCAGTGTCCATATCCAATGTCATGCTCATGTGTAAATTAGCGGTGTAAGTTTTGGGCCTGACCTCATCTATCCCGAGGGAATTACCGTCAATGCATCATAGCCTGTAAAAAAGTTTTACGTAGTTTCGGTCTCTCCCCTTCTCGCCACCATTATTGTCGCCTCAGGTGGCCGTCTCGATTCCCGTTTCTCGCGACAGACTGGATCGAATCGTCCACGTGCCCGTTACGGTCCCATCTGACCGCATTACGGCGGGTATTGGGTCCCCATCTGTTACCAGTTGACCGCTGCCGTCCCATTTCACCCCTCAGCGATGGCCGTATCGCGGCGATCGGTACCAACAAGACGGTGCTGGCCGCCTACCCGGAGTCGCGCTTTGACCAAGTGGTGGACGCCACCGGACGGGTGCTGCTGCCCGGACTGGTGGACGCACACACCCATCCCGTCTGGTCCGGCGACCGGGTCGACGAGTTCGCCATGAAGGTGATCGCACGCAACGTTGTGGTGTCAAAAGTAATGATATTCAACGTGGAGTGCTCGAGATAATATTTTTGCTATAAACGGCCCATCGTTCGAATCTGTTGACCAGTTTACTTGCCGTCTGTGCTATGCCAGTGTCTCGTCGGGCGCCTGTGCAGGACTATCCTGCCATAAATGGTTAGTCCTGTGTCCCCATCCCGGTACACTGCTCTACAGCAGGTGTTGGCCACAGCCCACATCTAACGTCTCCTCGCCAGTTCGACCTCACAAACACTAACATCTAACAACCACCGTCGCTCGCCTCCTCAGCTGGCCGGCGCCACCTACATGGAGGTGCACCAGGCCGGTGGCGGCATCAACTTCACCGTGCAGCGGACCCGCGCCGCCTGCGAGGCCGACCTGCTGGAGGCGCTGCTGCCCCGACTGCACCGCATGCTCATCAGCGGTGGGTGCCGCCGAGTGTGGCGGCAGACGTGATGTAATGTGATCTGACGTGACCTATACATACGTGATGTTAAGCTTGAAAAGACGAGACGTGATGGCAGCCACCGGTAAACACCCGAAAGGTCAACATTCGCTTGTTGAGGGCTTAAGATTGATTTATTTTCTTCGCCCATGAGATATTCATTATGCAATTCTTTATAAGGGCCCCTGGGGAGCCATGAAGTGGGATTTAATAGCGTGTGTTTATGCGTGTGTAAACGGGTGTGCGTGTTTCAGGCACAACGCTGGCCGAGTGTAAGTCCGGCTACGGCCTGAACACAGCCACTGAGGTGAAACAGCTGCGGGTATTGGAGGCGGCGCGGAGTCACACACCCGTCCAGATCTCCTCCACCTTCTGCGGCGCCCATTCCGTGCCCCGGTGAGGCATGGGATCCGGGTTGAGGCATGGGATCCTCGGCGAGATATGGGATCTCCGGTGAGACGTGGGATCCTCTGTGAGACATCGGATCCCGGGTGAGACATGATATCCTCGGTGAGACCTGGAATCCCGGGTGAGGCATGGGATTTCGGGTGCGATGCCTGGTTGAGACAGGTGATTTGAGGTTTGGCGCTCGTCCCGAGCTCGCGGAGTGTGGGTGCAGCGCTGACCGAGGCTCTGAGCGAGCGCTGACCGAGACTCTGACCGAGCGCTGGCCGCGAGCCCGCTGGGCGCTGGGTTTGAGTTTTAATCGTGCTAAGACCAAACCGACTGCTTCAAACTGCTCACTTTCAAAACTATCCGTGAAATTTTCTTATTTAGTTGCGATGACCATTGTCATGGCCGTGAACTGACTAATGAAAATTTTATCATGTTCGTCGCAGCATTTTTTTTTTCGACGTTATCCTCACCAACGTGAACATGTCAGAATCAGTCAAATGATAATGCTATTTTGTATTATCCTCAATCATCTGTGAATGCTAGTTTATCATCCCTTGGCAGCTGCAGGTCTTTGGCCATTAATTCCTTTACGACTTCCGTTAGCCGTTTCTTATGAGTCCGTCTCTTGACTCTTATTTTTCGTCCCTATACGTCCTATTCAGTTGATCGTCTTCCCCATGCGTCATTGAATAGGTGAATTGTCTCCCTAGGTAGATGTCACTACGCAAGCCACCATATTCACCGTGGCCCATAAACCTATAAGTCGACCGGTGTAACGGTCGATAAGCTAATGCTCCCTGATGGATAGCTCATGTTTAGTTTATATGTAGTAATTCCTCACCTCAGGGGCTTCATTCATCATCCCGTTTTTTAGCTTTTCACCAAGCTGACCATATGTCAGATGTTTCTTCCCACGCACCAGCCAATCATTTCATTCATATCCCGGTTCACTCCATGAGAGAGACAGCCAGCCCGGCCAATTTTGTAGGATACCATTCGCATCACGGCATCCGTTCAGTGCCTGCCGTACCGGAACCTGAAACCTGTGCGCCACTCTTTTCATCAACAGAGGTATAACGTCATCGGAAGCCACCGACATCGTCATCAATGAGATGGTGCCCGAAATAAAACGTCTTCAGGAGAGCGGCGAACTAGCTGTGGACAGCATAGACGTCTTCTGCGAAAAGGTCAGACCAATCTATTTGTCGGTTACCTGTCGGCTGTCGGTAACGTCCCCGCTGAATACCCCCCGCCACAAATGTCAGCGTTGTGTACATTCAGTGACGGCAAGGTGGATGCTCTGTGTGTTAGCTCGGCTTTGCAGTGTCATCGTGTTATAAGCGCTTGGCTTATGCCGCGCTTTTGATCAAAGGAATGTATGTAAGGAGGTCCTTCGTGAACTTGAGTGCTTTCAGCCCACAACTTGCATGTCTTTCACGCTCTGACATTGTTAAAGCGCATGCTAACCACTGCTCAGCCTGAGACGCTCTCAGCCAGCTTCGTGCAGAGGCGCTACGTTCGTCAGCGTACCACACGACAGACAGGACGATATGCTGAATGTTCCCACCATTAGAACGGAATCAGGCAGGAGGCGCTTTTTATATTCCGCTGTGGCAGCTTTTAATGATCTGCCACAAACCATTCGTGACAAGAACACGCGGCTATTCAAAAGAGAGCTGCGGAGTTATATGCTCGCCTCTAGCGGCAGCTGCCTGCCAGTTGCGTCGGCTCGTGACGACCCCACTTCTGGGAGTGTGTGATTGAGTGTGTGCTTGAGCGTGTGCTTTTACGTAAGTGATCACCCGTTACGCTTTTTAATGTGACTCTGGTCCTGGAATAGCCACACCTGTGTGGATAGGACCTTTGACGTGAAATAGATAAATAAATAAGCGTACCTACAGGGTTCTGTAACAAACTTTCAACGGTTAACTTTCCTCGCTTATGACGGCAATGGTCACCTTTCTAACGCACGGTCTGAGTTGGGACTTTGGCATGAGGTCTATGCAACACCAAGCTGCCAAAGACAAATTAATGTTGAACCCTAATTAAAAAGTACATACATACGGCTGCTCTTGCAGTTATGGGTAATTTATAATGTAGTACCTAGTTAAATCCTCTTAACACTTTGAGAGACGGCATGATTATGCAGTGTTAATTTGTGCACCTAAAGCGATGTTTTTTATAATACCTAATATCCTATCGCTTTTGCTACGCACTTCATGGAACATACTCATCTGAGTGACTTAACTGTTCCAGAGATCATAAAATTCATTGATGGGCTGAATGTAACACCGATAGACGGCAGGTTGGAGTGTGACATTTGAGGCGAGCGGTGTCGTTTTTCGTTCGCTGACAGAACTGTACCGTGGTGTTCTCGTATGACAAACAGGGCGTGTTCAATGTCGATGAGACGAGGAGGATCCTTCAGGCTGGCAAGGAGCAGGGCTGGCTGATCAACTTCCACGGCGAGGAGCTGAATCCGCTGGGATCGGCTGAGGTGAGACCTCAGCCTATTTGATATCTTTCTCTAATGGTTGCCGTCTGCCGAACATAGCCGAACAATATGCTTACAGCTACAATCATCGGCTCGGCTAAGACGACCATGGGGCCTTAATTAACGACAGGTTGGTACAGTCGATTACATGTTGATCGATAGGGGCTCTGTATCATAGGCGCGGTAGCCAGGGGGCTGAACCTCTCCGACTTTTCGGCCAGGGCGACTCGTGTTGTTTTTTAGCCCCCCCCCCCCCAATTCGACACATCGAAACTTACCAGCAGTCAAATCTAGCAACTCTTCTCGGAATGAAACCAGATCATGAAACCTGGGGAGAAACTTATCCGACGGCCCGGGTCGGTGGGTGTGGAATATGGATAGCCTGTACCGCTTCACATTCAAGTCATGCGGCACAGGCTACCCGGTACCAGGCGATAGACTGGTACTGATATAGAGGAACCCAAATAAGAGTGGAATAAGAGTGGAACTCAAACGCTTCGATGGTTTTATTTGTATTGTTTTATATTGTCATAGTGAGAAAAACAAGACTGGAATTATAGTTCCACCGTGACGTTTCCGTAAGAACTGAATGCTGCCCCGGTGTTAGCGCTCCACTTTCCTCGACCTTATCGAACACAATTTGTGTCTCTGGTGGCCCATGAACCTGCTCCGGGTTAGCAAGGCGCCCGTGAGGTCAAATATTGCACCCTATTACATTTCATCATCTCTGCACCCGTCATATGACACCGTGTTTTGGTCGTAATGAGAACTGCACCCGGGAAATTCCCAGCGCCAAAACTGAATTTCACGTCGAACGGCGGTGCGTTTAACAACCAACAAGATCCCAACCTGATTTGCAAGTAAATTGATATCGCTGTCCAGCGTCGGAACGCCGGAATATCAAATAAAGCGGTCGGCATTTTCAGTTAAGTGGATTTGCGTACGCTTAGGTACGCTTAGATACGCATAGAAGTGCAAATGGCGTCTAAAAATGTTTCGATGTCTGTCCGCTCCGCTGACTGCCGTAACGTGCGCCCTCAGATGGGCGCCGAGCTGGGTGCCGCCGCCATCAGTCACCTGGAGCACGTCTCCGAGGAAGGGATGCGCGCCATGTCGGCGGCCGGCACGGTGGCCGTGCTGCTCCCCACGACCGCTTACATCCTGAGGCTGCGACCGCCGCCGGCCAGGCAGCTCATCGAGCACGGCGTGCCCGTGGCGCTGGGCACCGACTTCAACCCGAACGCCTACTGCCTCTCGATGGTGAGGGGATGTGCGGTATAGGTGCCGAACTGGCAACGGGTACTCGGCAGGAATCGGTATGGTGTCAAGTTTGGCCCCGATGTGTAATGGCTATTTGCCCCTCAAAGAAATAAAATACTGAATAATGTAGTGTATAAGGTATTTATAGAATACAGTAAAAATATTACAGTTATCATTTATCAATATGGTGAAACATTGGATAATATCATTCAAAACCAATTATATTTAAGAGTTATCGAATCTAATTAAATCAAACCGCCTGCCGTTCTTTTCAGCCTCTGGTGATGCACCTGGCGTGCGTCACTCTCGGTCTGACGATGCAGGAGGCGCTGGCAGCCGCCACCATCAACTCTGCCGCCTCGCTAGGCCGCGGCGACACCCACGGCTCGCTGGAGGTCGGCAAACAGGCGGACATGGTCGTCCTGGACGCCCCCAGGTACGGCACGGACGGTAGATAAAACATGCGTTGGGCCCCGGTATCATGGTGGGCTGGAGTCTCGCTGACAGAACTCGTTTCTCGTCGAGATATTTGAACGGTGGGCAATAAATAAGAGGCGATAAAATAAACTTGCTTTAATTGTTATTTGAAGAAAACGGAAGATAATCGTCGTTATGAGTTACGCGTATGATGTTCGTCAACTGCCCGACGCGTCCTATCGTTTCAGTTGGAAGCACTTGATCTACCAGTTCGGAGAGGCGTCCAACATCATCAGTCACGTGATCAAGGCCGGTCAGGTCGTGCACAGTCGCCCGGGAGCCGCCGGACCCGGCAGTCAGTTCTGAATTCTGAATGAACGATGGAAACATGGAAATTTTATTGAGCGTGGAAGGAACCTTTGCGGTTAAGTGAATGACATGTTTTCACTTGATGGTGGTGAAAACGAGCACAGGGAACCGATGAAAATGGAGCTGAATGAGCAACAGAAGAATGATGTGGGGTGTTGTTTGTTAATGGGTATAAGCCGATTATCAGCTGGCGAGAAACGGTGTTAAAATAAAAATATGATCCAGCCGTATACAAATAAAGAAGCATTCCACTGAAAGTGACTTTTATCTAAAGAGGCAGACTTTGTATAATCAACTGTCATTAATGACAAAGATAAGACAAATTCATACCGTTTATTTTCAAGTTTCGGGACGATCGCGCTGTTGATCAGTAGGTAGTAGGTACCATGTATTCTAGAGTACATTTTTTTTTCGGACGCTCCGAGATGAGTTCATGATGCCATATAAGTTATAGTTGTGCCGTGTGCGTTATAAAACGCAACATAACTGTCTAGCATAGCATAACTTTTGAGTTATCGTGGATTATTGGTGACAAACTGATGAAGTTAATCTGTGGTATTATCTTTGTTTCATAACATGTTGGTACTAAGTATTGACAATCTATTTGCGATTCACAGAACTTCAACACAATCTTGTTTTTCTTGCATTATTTCGAAGTTGAAGAGGTATGTAGCACGCACTAATATCATTTGCATGAAGGCATATTTCGTTGCGAGGGACTTGTTAACAAAAATTAAAATCGAGGCTCTTTTGAGCTAATTTGAAATAACACGCACTCAAACTAGCTTACGTATGCCGAAAAGGTTCTAAAAACATCGCCCAAACAAACCAATTTTGTTTTCAGCATTCATACACTGATGCGTCTTTAGGAACGAGCAAAGGCCTCACTTGGGTGTGACCTCCCTGAAAAGGAGAGGTGGGCGGCCCAGATGAATCCCGAGCATATTTGAGTACCCAAGTGCTGGCTGGAATTCTCTGTAAAAAGAAATGATATGCCAGACACGCGTCGACCGGCTGCCCACGGCGTCTTTTACCGCCGCCGTCGCCCCGGGATGTCCGGCCCGCCGAACAGGACGTGTCGCGAATGGCCGAGCGACTACCCGGCGCCACGTCATTTTATGAAGCTGCCCATCACCATCCGCACAGCACCTGTCAATATAAACAGACACTTGCCGACATGACAGGGGTTCTTGGGCGCCAGCGACCTCCCAGTTCGGTATAAAACGGGCACCTCATGTGATCGATCTGATGGACATGCCAAAAATAGCTATGTCCTGTTGATGATCATCATCCAACCTGTCATGGATACTCAACATTTGTAGAAATAGCTAGCCACTAGGTAATTCGCAGGATTTTTTTTTTAAACAATTTTGACGCGGAATATTTAATGACATAAGATATCTTATTTCCATAGGTTTCGCCTATTTTATTCACATTTTGTTGAACTCCAATTAAAGTTTAATATTGATCTGCTGTTGTCATTCCATCGGGATGGGTCTTACTGTTTGTTTATTGGGGCTTTAGGGCGCGCCGACTGCGAAGGTCATTTTGCGCCCATAACGTCACACTAATAAAACAAGTGTTTCAAAACAAGAGACCTTCTATATACCAAGGCTAGAAAGTAAAAGACTTGATAAAAAGACAAGGTAAGATAGAACAACGCAAGAGCGTCGTAACAGTCAACTGACTAGACAAGTAGACTAGAGAGGAATTGGGTCAGGTTGAGTAAATCACCTGGAAGTTGACCGAACGGATAAAGGAAAAAATATTGCCGGATAAAACCCAGGGTGACTCGTCACCCAGTAAGTGGCGGATAGTGGTACCAGGAGCAATACAGCCCAGGTAGCGTGTCCGGTTCCGTTCAAAGAGTGGGCAAGATAAAAGAACGTGAGCGACGGTTAGAGGCACGGAACACCTGTTGCACAAAGGCTGCTCACCTCCTGAAAGGAGATAGCTGTGCGTCGCGTATGTGTGACCAATACGGAGTCTGCAGAGGACCACTTCATGGAAACGATTGCCTTGCATGCAAGACTGCCAAGGCTCTAGAGTTGGTTTCAACTCTCTCAGCTTGTTCCTTACACACAAATCCCACTCTGCCTGCCACTCTGAAAGCATGAAGGGTCGCACCAGCGGATAAAAATCCCGGGCAGGCAGAGGCAAGCGCCGAGTGCAGGGTGCTGCGGCGGCGCGTCTGGCAGCAGCATCAGCAAGCTCATTGCCTTCAATGCCGACGTGACTGGGAATCCAGCAGAAACGGACTGATTTTCCAGATTGCTCCACCGACGTAAGCCGAGTTAAAATGTCCCGCACGATGGGGTCAACTGAGTTAAAAGTACGTAAGGCCAATAAGCTGCTAAGAGAATCAGATAAAATCAAGTAAAAGGGACTGCCAGAAACCTCGATGAAACACAAAGCCTTCTCTATAGCGACTAGCTCTGAAGAAAACACCGAGGCGGAAGGTGGCAGAGAAAACGAGCGGGTGTCACGACCAGCGACAAAAGAGCAGCCCGCTCCCTCGGTTGTCTTCGAGCCGTCTGTATAAACCGTGATAAAACCATCATAAACGGCAATGTGCTCTAAGGCTCTGGCTCGCGCCTCAGCAGGCAACAAGTTGTCCTTCTTAACAGTCCATAGTGAGAGGTCCACTTGCGGATTGGCGTTTTTCCAGGGTGGAGGGGGCGTGTCCCAGGTACGCCGAACGCCACGCAAGGATATGTTAGCAGCTGAAAAAAGACCTCCCATGCGTTCTCCAAACGACGGTCGTACCCTCCCGTCAGATCGAGTAGCGTGACGTGAAAAGACGTACGGGTACGTCGGATGCGTTGGGTATTGGCGAAGTTTCAAAGTGTAACGCATCCCCAGCATCTGGCGACGAAGAGCTAGAGGTGGCTCATTCGTTTCAGCCAGAAGACTACTCTTTGGAGAAGTGCGGAAAGCCCCGGTGGCAACGCGGAGCGCAGCGTGATGTACTGCGTCCAGGGACTTCTTGCTGGACTCACTTGCAGAATCATAAACAAAACACGCGTAGTCCAGCTTCGATCGGATGATCGACCGGTACAAGAGGAGCAGAGTTTTGCGATCCGCACCGTATGATGTGCGGGCAACACACTTTAAAACGTTCAGGGATTTAAAACATCGTTCCCGAAGCGTTCTAAAATGTTCTTTATACGTCAAACGTCCGTCAAACGTCATACCAAGAAACTTCGCCACCGGCTGCGTGGGGATCGTCTGTCCGTACAGACGGATACCCAATGTAGGGTCGGCGCAGCGGCGGCGACAGAAATGCATGGCAACAGTCTTCCTCGTTGAAAAACGGAGACCATTGTCGCGGCTCCATCTCTCAAGCCGTCTGACTGCAAGCTGCAGTTGTCTGGCCATGTGCCGAGCGCTGGAAGCGGCGAACCAGATGGCAAAATCGTCAACAAAAAGCGATCTGCCGATAGAGACCGGGAGATCATCGGCGATATCGTTAATCGCCACTGCGAATAACGCCACACTAAGCACCCCTCCCTGAGGGACTCCATTCTCTTGGGTAAAACTGCTAGACAACTGGTTACCGACTCGGACTTTAAACCGACGACCCGATAAAAAGTTCTCGATAAAGAGGCCCATCCGGCCGCGTATGCCGTACTTATAAACTTTGAAAAGTATGCTGTGTCGTAAGACTGTATCATAGGCCGCCTCAATATCAAAGAACAGTGCTCCAAGGTGCTTCCTTTCAGTAAAACAGGTGCGTATCTCGGTGTCAAGGGCTAAAATGTGGTCAACAGGGCTGCGGTGCTTTCTAAAACCGCACTGGGCGTTTGTAAAAACACCATGATGTTCCAGAAACCAGCTAAAACGCACATTGACCATCTTCTCCATCAGCTTTGATAGCGATGATGTGAGAGAGATGGGCCGATAATGGAGAGGGTCATGTCCCGACTTGCCAGCCTTCAAGATAGGAATGATAGTGGCTTCCCGCCAGGTCTCAGGGAAAGTGCCAGTCTCCCAAAGCGAATTGAAGGTTGCTAGCAGCGCCTCGAGGGCAACTGCTGGGAGATGACGGAGCATGTCGTTGTGGACAGCATCCGGACCTTCTGAGACGCTGCGCAACGAGCTGATGGCAGACGTGAGCTCAGCCATAGAGAAAGGCTCGTTGTACACCAAATTTTCAGCTGTGCTGAAGTCCACGGCGGCTGGTGCAGGTCGTGAGGACGGCTCTCCTCGGCAGCGCTGATAGAGTGCACGACCTATCGTCTCTGCGACGTCTGAAGGATGAGATATGTCCGTGTTGTTCACTCTTAAAACCGGAAGCGGAACAGAGCTGAACCGACCTTCAATGCGCTTCATGCGTGCCCATATTTGGGTCGTAGGAGTAAAACGGTTTAAGGAACTTACATAAGTGCGCCATGAAACAGCCTTTGCCTCCTTTAAAACGCGTCGGGCAAAAGCCCGCGCTCTCTTAAAAGCGATGAGGTTCTCAGTAGTACTACTCCGGTCAAACTTTCTAAAAGCGCGTTTCCTGGCACGAATCGCATCTCCGCATTCCTTAGTCCACCACGGGACCGGAGGACGACGAGGCTGACTCGACGTCTTGGGTATGCACCCGTTTGCGGAGTCATTGAGTAAAGATGTAAAATCCTCTGTAGACATCACAGAGGCGTCGGCTCTGGCTAAAACAGAGGCCTCTACAGCGGCCTGAAATTCGTCCCAGTCGGCTTTCCGAACATTCCACCTAGGTGGACGGTTGCCCGACACTGGGGACTCCTGGTGCTCCAGCCACACTGGGAAGTGGTCGCTCCCGAGTGGGTCGTCATGGACGGACCAGGTAAATAGCTGAGCTAGCCGCGGACTTACTAAGCTCAGGTCCAGAGCCGATGTTTGACCGGAGGGTGTTGTAAAATGGGTGCGCTGTCCTGTATTTAAAATACACAGCGCCTCATCGCGGATAAAAGATTCTAAAAGTCGACCACGAGTGCCAGTCGTGTCGCATCCCCACGCCAGGCTATGGGCGTTAAAATCGCCGACTATCAGGACCGGAGGTGGAAGCTCATCGAAAAGTCGATGAAGCTCAACCACCGGGAGCGCTATACCTGGTGGAAGGTATAAGGAGCACACAGTCAGTTCCCGGTGGTTGAAATCAACTCTGGCGGCCACCGCCTGCAGGGGAGTCTGCAGCGGCACCTGGCGCGCAGGTACGCTGTGGTGAACCGCCAGAAGCACACCTCCATGGGCAATGGTAGGGGTGTCCAGGTCTCTCCTAAAAACAGAGTAGCCCTTGATGGCAAGGGTGACGTTTGGCGCAAGCTTGGTCTCCTGGAGACCTAAAACAAGGGGTGTGCGCCAACGGATAAGAGACTGTAGGTCCTGGTAGTTGGCCCGGAGGCCTCTACAGTTCCACTGTAGAATAAAAGGCGTGGTTAAAAAGGCGCAAAAAGGGCGCGTATAACATGAGGCAAAGGCGCACGCAGATACCCGACTGACCACAAAAAAGGTAAAAAACACCGAGAGAAATGCACCTGGTAAAAAAGCGCAATAGCGCGAAAAAGATAAAAGGATAAAAGAGGAAATGACTAGACTGAAAGACTAGACTAGGTCCTCTAACTCCGAGGAGGCGCTCCCCCCGTAACGGATGCGGGGGTGCCCCGAGCCCTCTCGGTGAAGCCTCCCTTCAGCGGAGGCAGATCGGGCGTGGCCCGAGCCCTGCTGGGGCTTTTTCGCCCGAGGGGCGTCACCCTCCGAGGGCGACCAGCTCGGGGGCGTCTGCCGCTTTGCGAGGCGCCCTGGAGCCGCGGAGGACTGTTGCCGCCCCGACGGGGATGTCGAGGCGGCGGCCTGTGTCCTCGACACAGGCGTCTCTGGCAGCGGCGGTGGTGGCCGCCGCTGCGGAGGTGGAGGAGGCGGCGGGGGACCCATGATGGGCCGAGTCCCCGCCTCAGGTGTCTCCGGGGTGTCAGCGGCGGCGGCCGCGTTGGCACTCCCGGAGGCGGAGTCGGCAGACGAGGCTTCCTTAGCCTCGAGGGCCTTCTGGACGAGGCGAGCCCTCCTCGCCTCACGTGCCCTCCTCTCCTCCTCCCCCCGCCGCAGAGCCTCCTGCACCGCCGTAGACGGTCGGGGGCGGGGCGGGGTGGGTGGCGCCTTACCCTGCGCCGGGGGGCGCCGACCACCCTGTCGGCGCTGGACGACGGTCCACTCGTCTCCACTCGCGGCTGGAGCCGGACTGGGTGGACCCCACACTGACTCCTGAGCAGCCTGCTCCGTGTCGCTCGGCGGCGCACGAGGCGCCGGGGGGTCCGCTGAGCCATCAGTGGCTACGACAGTGAGGCCGAATCGCTTGAGGAGCTGCACGAGCTGTGCAACACTCATCTGGGAGGCATCGGTTGAGTTTGTCACTCTCACCTTTTGGGCATACGAGGTCTTAGGGTGAGTTTGGTTATACACCTCCCGGGCCTCTTTAAACGACAGATTTCTGGTAGCCTTGATGGTGTTTATCTCCTTCTCTTTGACGTATGTAGGGCAGGACCTGTCATACGCGGAGTGCGGTGTCTGCCCCTCTCCGCAGTTGACGCATCGAGGGGTCTCCGAGCTGCACGTGTCGTCAGTGTGGTCCTGGGAAGCACACTTGGAGCACACGGGTTTGCCTCGGCAGTTGTCCTTCGTATGGCCAAAACGTTGACAGCGGAAGCAACGCATGGGAGCCGGGACGTAAGGGCGCACACGAACCCTCACGTACCCCACGCGAACCTCGCTCGGCATGTCGGTGGAGTCAAAGGTTAAGATAATGTTATTCGTGGGGACCGTGCCTCTCCTCGCCAAGATGCGGTGTGCTGCTGTGACGCCAAAGTCGGCGAGGCCGTCTGCGATGTCGTCATTGCTCACGTCTCTGAGGTCAAAGCAGTTGATGACCCCTCTGCTCGAGTTCTTTGACCTGTGCGGCTCAACTGAGAGAGGGACAGAGACCAGCTTCCTGCCGGAGGCCCGTCCCTCGGTATACACAAATCGGGTGGCGCTTAAGGCTTTTGCAGCCTCCTCACTTTTCTCGAATTCGACTTCCAAAGCCCCATCGCGCATCCGATCGCAACGGAGGATCTTGCCGAGGCGGTCGCAGCCGTCCTTCCGTTGGAAGGGGGACAGCGCACCCAGCTGTTTGTCACTGCTCCTGAGGATAAGGATCTTTGGGTTTCGAGGAACCTTCTCGTGCGACGTTCGCCCGCCGGCCGAGGCCAACGGGCGAGAATCGGCCGAAGCCGAGGGGTTGGATTGAGGGGAAGGGGGGTTGGTCCGGTCATCCATGTAAGTGTGCTTGGTCTCCGCCAGCTCGGCCGCCGACGCTCCGCAACGGCGCCGCTACAAGGCCTGGGACGGCCGAGCTGACTGTACGGGACTTGGCGGCACCTTCCGCGGGGGAGAGAGAGACTCACCACCCCCCACGGTCGGATACCGCCTCCTCCCTTGACGCCTAGCCGAGTCACCGCCAGGGGCAGCGACAGATCAGTCCCACCGACGGAGGACGAGCACAAGTGCCCGAACCCCGCCGGCGACACCTCTCCGACACCACCCCCGGCGGCATCACGACTGGAAATGGCTCCTCAAGTGCGGCGCCCCACTGAGTGTCCCGCCCTTACAGAACTCAGGGCCAAAGAGGCGTGTTGCCCAGCCACCGCGACTGGCTCCGCACGGTGGGGGGCTCAACCTCCAGGATCCCGTTGTCCTGGGGTACGGGTCGGCTCGCCTAGCCTAGTAAAACCGGCTGGTACCCGAGGGGACGCCACTCCCCTTACACTAGCCCAACTCGGCTGTGTTCCTGCGGGTGCAAAAAACAACGAAAAAAGGGGGAAAGGAATCAGAAAGCTGTGATCGAACGAAACGCGGACATCCGGTGAGAAGCAAAGCAAAAGCAAACAAAGACCGCTCAAGAGAAACATAACCACGGAAACCAAGAAAAGTCGGGCCGTACCGTCTGTCCATCCAGTGATCAAAAGCAAATCGTAAGCAAGCATGGGTCAAGCTGGGGCCGAGGGGGCGCTACTCCCCTTGCTGGCCGAGGCCAGGGCCGCCGCGGGACGAGGGCCCAATGAGCCCAGTCCAACAGCGACCCAGGCCACAGCCAACCCCCTGCGGGGCCAATCCAGCAGGCAATCCATCCGGCAACCAAAGCAAGTCCAGGTCAAACGCGCGTCAAGCTGGGGCCGAGGGGGCGCTACTCCCCTTACTGGCCGAAGTCACAGCCGCCGCAAAGCCGGGGCCAGATGACCTCGGCAAAGCAGCAGCTCTGACCACGGTCAGCCCCCTGCGGGGCGGGATGGGTCTTACATCCTCATTGACATTCGGATCAAAACATAAATGAATTTAATGGTCACTTGTAGCAACAATTGAGCCATTTGACGGCACATGGATTGGACAACGGGCCGGTCACGGACTCACGAATAAAAATGAATACGACCTCCTTGGTCTAGTCCCGTTTTGTCCCAGCATGTCAGACCGGCTTGGCGTTGTCGGTCGGCACCGTGAGTCTGTAACTTTTAATACAAAAGCTCTGTATATGTATAGTTAGTGTGAAGAGTCGGTAACGAACCAGTGCTGTCAACTTTGGGAGTCGTTTACACAACACTGCGAAGACGTTAGTCCAGATGCCACGGGCCACCGCAAAAATTCATGCATGTGACTTAAATGACAATAATCCGGGCCTACAGGGTCGCTAATCGGGGTTACGGAATTGCATATCTATAGAGTACGAAGTGTCTGAGCGACGTTATAATTACATCTTTTTAAACTTATGACCTTTCAGTCACGCGTACATGTAAGTAGAGGTACATATATAAATTATGGAAGCCAGTTTTATTTGAAGACAAAATGCGATGATAGATTGCTCTGTCTCTTAACTATAAAAATCCTGAGCAGTTATAGGTAAATGAAAAATGTCGTTTTTTAGATTTCACGTCTTAAGTGATAAGAACAAGGCAGATCAAAATATCTCGCACGTAGATTTAGCGATCGCGGGTGGATAGCACGGCCCTTTCGAGTGAGAACCGCGCCAGCAAACTTGTCATCACTGCCAAACTATACCCCGACGACTGTGCCAACGGTCAATGGGGAAGTAATTGAAGAGCGGTGAAGCAACAGCACCAGCCCCGCCTGCGCAATATGACAGACTGGCCGCTGTTAGAGAGGGCCTCCTGGGACGGCCGCTGTTGCAAGTCAGTCCAGACGGGAATAGCTGTCGCTGGCGGCGGATGAGCGACACTAGCGACGCTGCTCAGGATAATAGCAGCACGGGTTGTTTCTATGAAAGGCCCCGCTTAGCAATCGCTCATAATAGCACAGTTACGCAACTTTGAAGGGCGGTAGGCATGGGTTTTGAACGGCCCGACGCCATTATCAGAAGCCCGACACGAAGCTGAGCAGTGCGCAGCGTGGGCCGCTCAACAATAACCTGAGGTTAAAATACTAGTTTTTGCACCGAGCAACTGAGTCACTGACCCTTCACACGTTTTCTTAGCACAATGCCGGTCGTAGCCCGAAATGAAGCAGAGATGCTCCATGCCCGCAAGTGCAGAATTTGTGACACACAACCAAGAAAACTGCAGTATGCAGAAAAAATGAATCAGTTCCTTGGTGTCAAAATTTCACCATCTTGGCTCTAACTATTCTAGAACCGTTTCAAATCAAACGTGTCAGGCGCTCAAGAGCTACCGTGCGAATAATGGCATTGTCCGCCCTATAAGTCGATGGCTGTTATCGCTAGACAGATTTGATATTTCATTCTGAAGGCAATAATGGGCTAAGCCACCCTTCTAGATGAGGTTAAAGTGACCATCCCACCTAACATTAGTTTTGAGTTGAGATAGCCAAAAAAAAAAAATGGGTCCCTGGCTTGCACTTACCGGTTTGAGCACTCACTACATCGAAAAATGCCTCAAATCGAAAATATCTAATTTCAAAGTTGCAGCACTTTGGATTCAGAGGGGTTAATGCATTAGAATGCCCCCTCTGAATGTGCGACGTCACCGCAGATCAAACGATTTTAAATATTTTATTAAAACGTTTGGTAGCACGCGGTGGTATATGCTGCTTTGCGCGCAACAAGAGCCGCACTTTCAAATAAAGTCGCTAGGAACAGCGGAGATCCCAAAAAGTAAACAAAAGTAAAAGTATAATATCTTGAAAACCGGTGAATATTTTTCAATGAAATTTGGTAGATATTCGTTTTTGCTCTTTCTGAACCGAGAGACATCACTTTCATGCCAATTCATTAACTTTTTTGAAGGTGGGAGGGTCCCTTTAACCCACGAGCCGCTGGGGGGGGGGGGGCATAAAGTTGCCCCCCCCTTTACGTTTTGTGAAATATCTCTGAAACCTGATGAGCTACTAACGTGAAACTTGGCATAGCTTCTAATGAATACCTAGGCAATGTTTGAGGAAAGTTTGGTGGTTGTAGCACCTAAGATGACGTCACAGTGACGTCATAAAGTTTTGTCGTTTTCCGATATGGACCGTTTCTGATGACGCTAAGCATGAAACTCGACTGCAAATGAACTAGACAGCACCTGCTGTCATCCTAAAACATCTTACTACACTTCCATCTAGTTTCTGACCAATAATCGGCCCTTTATATTCGGTCCCATATATGTGATGTATCGTGAGGAATATGAGAGTCGCAAATCTATAATTTCGCTTATGACGTCACTGTGACGTCATTTCAAATGGGATCGACACCAAATTTGGACACAACCTCGGCTAGGTATTCAGGAAGATGTGTGCAAAGTTTCGCTTCTCTATCTCTTCGCGTTGCGACGATATCGTCGCAGAAGTAAAGGGGGGGCAACTTTATGCCCCCCCCCCCAGCGGCCGGCGGGTGGCGCGGAGGCCCAGCGGCCGCCGGGTTAATTAATCCATCAATCCTCCATCCACAGCGGCCAGGAGTCGAAGACTGAGGACGGTCGTACGCCTGCGAACGCCGGCTTGTCATATAAGTCGAGTGGATACGGGACGCCAACTGCCCATGCCTGCTCGGTAGCATGGTGCACCGTCCACCCAGAGTTCCACAGAGCAAGAGTGTGCGTGTGATAACACAGTGTTGGTGCAGTTGATTGCATGCAGTGTTTGTTACCTAAATGCTGTAACGGGTAAACTGATGTTTTTTTTCGCAACGATCTTTCTTTGTTTTACGTAACTCAATTGCTAACCAGGCCAATGAAGAGTTTTCATGTCGGTTTGTGTATAGTGTATATTTTTCCATCATCAGCCACACAAGATGATCGTTCACTACATTCATCCGGGCCTCGTCAGCCACTGATTCCATTCGATATACATTTATGGCTGCTGACCGTCTTCAGCAAATTATAACTGAATGTGATCCATCACTTAGACGCGCGCCGTCGAGCTACGCGTCTCACCCACAGTAGAAAACCGGTGAATATTTCTCCATGAAATTTGGTAGATATTCGTTTTCGCTCTTTCTGAACCGAGCGACATCACTTTCATGCCATTTCATTAACTTTTTTGAAGGTGGGAGCCGGGAGGGTCCCTTTAAGCAAAACAAAAAATCGTTCCCACTCAATTGCATAAAGCTCTCACGCCCACGCCCCCGTCCCTGTCCCTGTCGTCACGATGTCGCCGAGGGGGGGGGGGGGGAAGCCGGCGCGGTGCGCGGCTCGATGGGGGGGGGGATGACGCCTGGTGCCTGCGGCGGCGGCGGCGGCGGCGGCGGACCGCTCTCAGTGGCTGCCGGAGCGCGCTGCCGTGGGGACGACGGGGAGGGCCGGCGACGGACGGTGAACGCACGTCTCACGGTGGATGGAGAGCCACGCGACAAGGCAGCTCGACATGACATCGGCACGGTAGGTCTACGTTGTGCATGCGAAGACCATTATATGTACAGGGTGCCGTGTACCGAAAAAGTTAACCCACGAAAACTTCAATAAAATTTTTACTTCAGCAGCAATCCGCTTCATTTTCACACTCTGCTATCCCAAGACATTGGGAAGTATATAGCGTACTTTGTTGTAGCAAAACTTGTTCATTTTTGTTTTTAACAGTTACAGGTGCATTAAAAAAGGTAAAAACTGCGATTTTTCACATGCACGAATGAATTCAACGAACACCACCAAGAGTTTTTTTTTCTGAGGATAACCAGTAACCACCCACATCCCTGCCTCAGCGCAACAACAAACAAAAACGATGCCTACTTTAGTTAGCAATGCTTTGCAAGCAATGCTTCGCAGTTCTTCAGTGCCTGAGGTGCTTGATATTCTGTCACATCTGTTCAATGTTCAGGCAGTCGTGAATGCATTTATACCTACCTATTGGTGCACTTTGGTCAAAGGTTTCCATACAGTATTTCCTTCATTCGTACTCGCCACTCGGCGTTGCTATTGAGTTGACAAGGTTGACTGAAAATCCGATCTCCGATGAACATTGCAGTATTAGTGGATACGCATTTTGCTTCTATAGGTTTTTCATGCAGCTTGCGAGTTGTTAAACGGGTCAAATATAGGCGCTAACCACGGCGGTGCTGAATTCACTTAACCCTCGCCGGACCTATTGGTTTTCTACATACGCGCCGGCCGAGGGGGGGGGCGGGTACGACCCCCCCCTCGCCGTTTCGCCCCTGGTGGAGCTAGCGCGTCGCGGAAAAAAACGAGCGTGTGCGCCGTTACGAGACGCAGAGATTGGTACCCGATTTTAAGGTCCTAGGTCAACCGGTGACCTCTGAGGTCAGGTCAAGTGCCCCAAGGTACGGTTCAGTTTTTGGTAAATAACTTCGCAAAAAACGGCCGCAGAGCGCCGATTTTGGCAGCATCGTGTTCGCCTCGCTCAGGCGCGTCGAATGATATACTTTTTGTCTGGGTCAGGTCAACTTGGGGTGTTGACCTCAGGTCAAGGTCAGGTCAGCACCCCCAGGTCACGAAGTTGGTCGGAAGAGGTCATGTCGCATATCATTCGATTTGGCAGGTCTTCCTGAGTCCATTGGTGGCTTTCCCGACTCGCTAGCTCAATTTGATCAAGAGTTATTGACGAAAAACTAATATGACCTTGATGACGTCGTAAGTGACGTCACGCAAGGTCAACATTGCAAAAGTGACGCATCTAACCTTGCAAGGAGTGCATCAAATCACGATTCTGTGTGCTTGAGATAGTTGGAGATCGTTCCCGGCGCCAGAGTAGCAGTTTTCATTTTTCCCCATTGACTTATAATGGTGAGGTCACGAAAATGACCTGACCTCATATGACCTTTAGGAAAAATCCGAGATATACAAGTTGTGGGACTCATAATGGATACTAGATCCTGCAAGTTTCATTTCCCTGTGACATCTCCTCTGGCAGTGAGGGCGTTGCGAAGTTGCGACATCTGAAGACCGTGCAGAGGTTCACTTATGACGTCATAGGTCAGTGACCTGACCTGACCCAAAAATGCGGTTGGTGTCAAAAGATCGGGCTTGGATCAAGGGTCAGGTATGCCAAGTTTCAGCTCTCTATCGCCAGCGTGTTCGGAGCTATCGCGAAAAAAAACCCTTTGGGGGGCGGGACCCGCCCCCCCCTCGGCCGGCGAGGGTTAAAGTGACCATCCCACCTTAACATAAGTTTTGAGTTAAGGTAGCCAAATTGGGGCCCCTGGCTCGCACTTACCAGTTTGGGCACTCACAACATCGAGAAATGCTTCAATTCGGAGATATTGAATTTCAAAATGTTGCAGCGCTTTGGATTCAGAGGGGCTAATGCATTTGAATGCCCCCTCTGAATTTGTGACGTCAGTGCAAATCTAGTGACTTTAAAACATTATACTAACATCAGGCAAGTACCCAGGATTTCGCCCAGGAGGGGGCCACCTGCTTCCGAAGGGGCCCTTAGGTCACCCGGGGGCCCCCAGGCCGCCCAGGCCACCAGGGGGCCCCAGGCAACCAGGGGTCCTCAGGGGTCCTAGGCAACCAGGGGCCCCCATGCGACCAGGCCCCCGCTACCAGGGGCCCCCTTGGCGACTAGGGGCCCCAGGCGATCAGGGACCCCATGCGACCAGAGGCCCCCATGCGACCAGGGCCCCCTTGGGCGACTAGGGACCCAAGGCAATCAGGGGCCCCATGCGACCAGGCCCCGGCTACCAGGGGCCCCCTAGGCGACAAGGGGCCCAGGAAACCGGGGGCCCTCGGATTACTGCAGGGGCCCATCGGGTCATCAGGGGCCCCTCGGGTAACCAGGGGCACATAAATGAAACTTTGATATCATTTTTTTATTCCTAGTAAAAGACGTTTTATCCAGTGTTTGACAAAAAATATACCGGGGCCTGAGGGGCCCCCTGAGCGCCTTCGGCGCTCAGGAGGGGGCCATGGCCCCCGTGGCCCCCCACCTTGGGTAGGTACGTCACTGACTAACATCTTTGTGAAGCAGCAATCGCACATGCAGTATATGCTGCGTGCAACATCTGCCGCAAAAGCCGCACTTTTTAAGATACCAAATTACTGCTTCCAAATGACGTCAGCCTGTAACGTGCAGATTTAGATAATAAGCTGAAGCAGCACAGGTGCATTGCAAAGCAGTAGGTATGTGGCTATGGTTTCACAAATTTTCTGTCTGCCTAGTTTTCTCGGATTTAGATAAAAATGCAGGCAGGACCGACATTAACTTGTGTGTTCTTCTTACAGTCGGTGACAAACCTCGAGGAGGATCATCCCTTGCTGTGTGGCGGTGCAGTCAGTGCCTAAGATCAGCAAATTAGATCTGCCTAATGATCTCGCGATCCAAGGCCGAGGGCGCCCAGCCACTGACGCTCTCACGACGGTCAGTTGGAGTCATCACTCTACTTCTGCTCGGTAAGTTCGCCAATACTTGAGGTGAAACGCATTTTTCTTCAGTTTTGTCATTTCGGTTCATTTTATTTTAGTTTAAAAAGCTACTCGGGAACGTTTTCGGCTGACAACGCTCATATTTCTCTTTTTCTTCACTCGTGATGCACTATGCGCGACACGCGCTGTGCAGTGACAGCAGTGTGCGAAATCATTCACCGGGCTCAAAGAGATAGTCTGGGTAAAAAGGATAGGCTGATTTACGGGACAGTAAATTACGGCAACGCACGAATATAACACAATGCGGCCTTGGGTTTATCAACCACGCATGGTTGCATAGCAGAAGCTCCGTGCGAAAACCGTCGCCACAGCCGGGTCGGTTCGGGTCGCTCATATCCATTGATGGATTTTCCGATATATTGGACAGCATTCGCGCTCAATCGTTCAAACCTATGAATATATCAAGCTTTGGAGATATTTCATCAGAGGGCTATCTTCAATTTACGGTTTGGGTGAAGTAGGTATACAAAAAAAAAACGCACTCCCAGCACTTAAAACCTTACAAACGGAGTTTTTTCGAAAGCGATAGATGCACCTGACGACCTTACACTTGACCTTTGTTATGTTCATGCCTGGACAACGACCTGACCTACTGGTAGTCACTGTTGACACACATGTCTCAGCTGCATACCTCGAGGTGGCGTGTGCGTGCAATCGGTGAGGGGGAGGGGCGGCTGAGTGGCATGAATTGGGTGGGTGGTAAGGACCAGGCACCAGCCGCCCCCCGTGTGGTCAGTCTCCGTGTGATCGGTCCCTTGGCCGGCGTGCCGGGCCCCTCGGCACGTGTTTACTGCTCTGCTGTCGTCCAGAGTGACCCTAATGCGCCAGTGCCGCGCGCCAGACGCCGTCCGTAATTACGCCGAACAGGGACGGCGCCGGTCACGCGGGGCCGGACGCAATTAGTTGTGTGGCTGTCAACGGTACGCGGAATCGGTATCGGCGGATACTACGACTTTAACGGCACGAGTCGGACTGAATCTGAGCTAAGCTGCGTGAAATTGCGTCCGTTTCTATCTGCCACACCGTTATATTTCGATTTTGTGTACTTTGTTTAGCACCTAGACAGACGGTGGTTGCTTCATCCGTGTTCCGTAAGCTTGCCCGTGATTATTTTTCGACAAATATATGCAATGCGGACATATTGTGTGTAATATACAATTATACATGCTAGTGTTTTGCCGTCCAAGCGGCGACAGTCGAAACCTGAATCAGTAGAGGTAGGTATACTGTGCCGCAGCACACGTATGTCCAAAAACGCTCACTAGATGGCTCTGCTAACCGAGCGCCTGATGCATGCTGTGCCGCAGTGCCTGCGAATGCCTGTCTACCGCGACATAGCCGAGCTCGGGCGTCTTACCATTCATTGACGATTGTCACAACAGCATGAACAAAACTTCAAATGAAAAACTGAAAAATATAGTTAAGCCGCCTACAAGATGACGTTTACACTACAGCCTATAGGTACCTGAATGCAATATAGGTATCTTCAATGGTTGGATGCAGTTAAACGCGCCTCCAAGTCTATTCTTGTCGTCCCTCTGACATAGGTAAGCCTACTCCAAAATGTGTTTACTAAGCGTGAGATGTCTGAAGTTTTTAATACTTGTACTGACTGAAGGTATGAGAACTGAGAAGGAAGGATTTGTTTAGTCCTTCCTAGGACAGAATTTAGTTCTTTATCAATTTTATGTCATCACGACGGTTTTTGGTGAACACATGGTATTAAGTAAGGTAAAAATTGAGCCGATATATGTACAGTTAATCAAAATTGCATCCAAGGTTTCCGTTAGATAAAGAAGCGTTCTGCCCCACCCCCAACCCACCCACACACATAATAAAGGCCAGCTTTATGCCGTTCGTAATAAATCGGAGTTATCCTTTCTGATCACCTGATGCGGGATTGAGCGGCGGTCTTTAGGTGGCCGGTCCATTGGCCTCCATAAGGCGGCCGAGTACTATCATCTATAACGGGCCGTACTATAGGAGACGCGCGCTGTCGGTATTATGACAGGGACGCCACTTGATGCTGATCCTTAGCTCGGCAATATCCATCAGACCGGGCCAAATCGCTCTCTGCGGCCGGGCGGCGCGGCACTCGCGGACACTCGGCAGGGTGCTACAGCACCCCGGAGTGCCTCTCGGCGGCGGCAGAGAGGTTCGTCAGTCGGGCCGACCCTCGCCAAGTGACAAATACCCGCCAGCTATTTGCAGTTTGTCACCGAGCCTCACGGCCATGGGCGACCGGTCCCGTCGTAATAGCTCGACTCCAGAGGCCGGGCGGGAGCTTTTCCGGCGTCTACTGGTCATAGAAAGATCGTCCAGTTTATATCCCCATTTTCGCGAATTTGTAAAAATTAAAGTAAATAAAATGACATTAATATTTCGAGCGTTGTCCTCACTCGGGATCAAAGCGAAAAAGGTAGAGTGAAGCTGGTCAATGGTCATACAAAATGTCAGCCCAGAGGCAGACGCTTGCAAGTCGGTCATAGGGATGTCTGACCATCACGATGAGCATATACGGGTCACTCACATTGGAGGAGTTCAACTCCCGGGAAGAGCGGTTACTGGGCCATAGAGCTAGACCCCTGGGACGGGCGCTTACCGGTTCGGCCAATGGTGGAGCTGGAGGGTCGACTCCCGAGACGGACGGTTACGAGCCGTTCAGCTGCGATCGCGGTCGACGACCACCGATCTGCCCACGCCGACCGGTCACCGGTGATGAGCTTCATAATTAGGCGTTCCAGTTGCCGGGCGGCCAAGTTGGCCTCAGGGAGCTTTGGTCGACAGTCGTAAGAGTGACCAGTGACCACTGACGGCCGGACCGACCGAGACCGGTGGTCAGGTTTTCGGAGATAGATGGTAACAGTCGGAGAGCGTTAGGCGTATTCAGGACAGCATCAGAGGTGATCGGGGTGGTATTAGAGACGATTTAGGCAGCAGCAGAAGTGAAGAACCCCGACTATGTAGACGTTAGAAGTTATATCGCCTGTAGATAAAGGTATGCGATGCGGTCATTTCATCCTAACGGCAAATACCATTTATTTGAGTATAACATTTTCTTTGTCCTTCATTCTACGTGGTCAAGAATCGTATCTATTTGAAATATATTTAATACAAGTCAGAAAAGAAAATACTACGCGTTTAAAGACGATCACCCGGCCCGCAGTATTTTCCGATGGGTAATCTTATATTTTGAGTCCGGTTTTAGAAAATCTGGTGATGTTTATTGTTTATGTTTCGTTTGAAAGTTTCAAAATCATATGGCACGAGGTACGGCTCTCGCGAGATTAAGCGGTAGGTTTTGCACTTTTACATTTCCGGTTATATCTCAGAAACTAATCGATCTACGATGAAGCCATTTTACAGGACCATGGCCGGCTTGTGAACCAACAAGTCGATCACATCGTCAGACCTTAGATGGCACGAGTTGGCCAGTTAGATGGTCTGACTAAATTTTCTAGGTGCAAAACCTACCGCTAAAACCCGCGAGACCTGTACCTTGCAAGAAACGACTGAATGCTGGAGCATATACTGCCTTGGCTGGAGCGGCGTATGATGCAATCGATGCAATGAATGAATGCAATGAATGCAATGTTCCATTTCAGGGCCACAGGGCCTTGCATTTCGGCGTGACGCAAGTCGTGGCACGTGCCGTATTCAATCGTTCGTCCCGCATAATCGAATTCGAGTGAGAGCTCCGTGCCGGGCCTGATGATATGCGGAGCTCATTGGTATTTGCGGATGCTCGGTTCGCCCACCAAAATATCCTCCTGAATAGATTTGAAGGGAGTGGCCGATATTGGCTTCATGATATGACCTCTGCGAACTATCTTGGCTTTCAGCTGTTGGGTTGGGTAAAATTTCCGTCACGTATAGGTACTGCCATCGTTAGTTTCACATCTGTTAAAATGGTGAAAAATTTATGACCTGCCATATTCCTGTTGTAGACAGCATCCTTCACATATACCTACCTACTCGACTTGTTTACATTTGTATACCTCAGGCTGTTGCAACTATTCATGTGGGTAATTTTGCGACGCAGTTCACAGTCTAATCTCAGCTCCGAACTACTGTTAACTCTCACCAGACCTAACGACACTCAGCACTAAGCACATAAGCTCCAGACAAGGGGAGAAGTTCTTCTAAACCACTTGTCGTTTCACCACTAATTCTGCTTTAGTTTGGTGGGAAAACGAGCGTGTTGCTTCGCACACAAGACGCAGCGACTGGAACAAATTATTGATAATTAATTCATTTTAACGAGTGCCGTAAGAGATGAAGCGACGAAAATATATTTTTAGAATCTAACGGTTATTTGATCATCAACACATAAAAAATGTACACAAATAGCGATTGAATGATGAATCACATCTTGCTGAATTCCAACATAATTTAAAAGGTGAAAAAATTTAAAAGTGATTCGATTGTCAGACGGCTAACTAATTCTTGCCTATCTAATAACTTATAACGTTACCGGTAGCTAGAATGGAATTCCAGCACGTTTTAACCGCATGTTGCCCTTCCATTGATAGTTTCGTTATCTTACCGGGGTGACAGTTTGTCAATAACTATTCTGTAACTCACTTCATTTGTTTGTTTTCAATCTTTCGTTTTCGACAGGTTCTTTCAGCACGTTACAATTCTTTACAGTGCGCGTCCTTTTTCAATCGAGGAGAGAGGCGGATCCAATCTAAGTGAGCTGCGTGCTGTTTCAGCGGCTCCGGCAGCCGGCACGGAGGGCGAACAGCGCGACTGCGCCCTGGCCACCGTGAAGCCCTGTGTCGACACGCTGCTCGAGCAGGCCAACAACAACGTGATCGCTCACGCCACCAACAGCACTCTGCTCGACACGTGCCGGTGAGGCTCCAACGAGCGGCGGAGGCGTCCTATCGGCGCCGATCCGCTTTAGTTTTAACATGCTTCGCTGGGCCTGCCGATAGTGGTCCCATTAGCGACGCTTCAGCAGGGCACGTTAGCAACCAGCGGCCCATATCGGATAAGGTGCACGTGTCCTAGGGTAAATTGAATAAACCCGTGTCCAGCGTCCGTGCAGTTTGCTTTTCTGGTCACCCCCGTCAGTTGTTACTGCATGAACTGTGTATTAGTTAGTGTTTAGTTTACTTTTGACACACTAGTGACCAGTCAGTGCAAGCTGACGAGCAGCTGAGGCAACAGCAGTCTGAGATTTGGAAAGGGACGGCCCGTGACCAGCCCGGCCGACGCCTCAGTTGACCGGCCGGCGCTGCGGCGGTATCCCGTCCAGGGTCATCTAAGCTCCGTCTGACGGCTGGCTGACGCACCCGGCGTCCGCTGCGGTCGCCGCTGGTGATACGGTCCCCGCCCCCGTCCCCGGTCGCAGGCGGCCATATGGCGCCACCCCGGCCGCCCGGCCGACCCGTGACTGCACGCCGCGGCATGCCGCGTGGATCGCCCAAGTCTGGATTGGTCTGAGATCAGTCTAGGATCAGTCTGAGGTTAGTTTGGAATCAGTCTAAAACGTCTACAGGCTAATCTGAGGGACTGGAAAGACCTCTGACTGGTCACTAGTCAGAAGCTGAATTGAGACTGACCCGGCGCAGACACTGATTCTGGCCTGATCTGGCGATTGGTCTAATTACTGGTTTGAGGCCATTATGGGGTCTGGGCCCGACAGGCAAGTCCCGAGGTAGATAGATAAATGGTGGCTCTCAGTTTTGTTATATTGTTATGTGCAAACCTGCATTGTACTTACAGGATCGCTCAACCCCTCGGTTTTATACTCGGCTCAATCCCACACAAAAACATTGGGTATGCTCGGCGTCGTCTAACAAAATTAAGCCGGAGTTCAACAGAGTTGACGCATTCGTGACTTTGCAATCATTAAACGCCACGGGGCATTGACTGCTGTTTGTCCTCCCTCGAGTCGAACTGAGATGTCTCCTGTTCGAATGTGAGATGTAGGCAGAAATACTGCGGCTGGTATTAGCTGGACGAGTTCGAGCGCTTGAATGCCAACTAGCTGAATATCAATTAACTTAACAGCGACACGAAGTGGGAAACAAATGCGTAGCGATGAAACTTCGCAGCGACAGGAAAGCTGCGTGTCATTGAAAAGGCCACCTTTGCAAAATAAGCCGTATGTATTCTGAGTTTGGTTCACGCCACAGATACAGCATCTGATGGCTGGGGAGCTCTTTATCTGCCCCATCGAATAAAAACGTCGCCGACAATTCGGCCGCGGCAATCTCGTCTCCGGGCGGCAGCGAGAGAGGACGTTCGAGACATATTGCGGGCCACCGTGGCGGTCGTGCTCGGCAGGGCTGATAGCCGCCGGCAGAGTGGCCCATTTGACAGTCGGCCGGCGACAGTCGCGCCCCGCGCCCCGGGGTCGGCATTGGTCGACGGACGAGCTAACAGCTTCGCGGGACCGACTGACAGGGCCGCCGGACCAACGCTCAGGGCCGCCGGACCAGCTGACAGAGCTGCTGAACCATCTCAGTGAGCCGCTAGACCAGCTCAGAGAGGCGCCGAACCAGCTCCCAGCGCTGCGTGTCGCTGGACCAACTCAGCGCCGCGAAATGATCCCAACCTGAAGTAGAGGTTGTCACCAACTCTCAGGGCCACGAGACCAGCTCACATAGCTGCTGGGCCAACTCAGTGAACCGCTGGACCAACTCAGAGACGCCGGACTAGCCCCCAGAGCCTCGCGTCCCTGGACCAACTCAGCGCCGCGAAATGATCCCAACCTGAAGTGAAGGTCGTCCCTCGATGTCAGATTCCCAGTATGTTTGCAGCGCGCAGTTCACCGACCTCTTTTTGCCAAACGGGAAACGCCATCACCCCCACCCACCAGTCAGATGTCTACCCTCCCCAGTTCTCTCAAACTTTTTAGACTTTCGCCTTTCGGTTTCCAAGGCATGGCTGACTACTGATTGTGACCGCGTGGTCGACAGGCGGATCCAGGAGGCTATGAAGTGCGTCTCTGACTACATCAGTTCGTGCTCGACAAAAGCCGAGCGCGAGCAGTTCACCAAGACGGTCTCCTCGACCAGCGGTCTGATGGACTCGCTCTGTCAGCCGGGCAAGTTTCAGGACCGTGAGTACGCACCGGCCACCGGATGGGGGCGGGGTGTGGGGAGCCGCTGAAATCCACCAGCTGGCAGAGCGCTGTGCCGAGACAGCCCCATTCAGTACCGAGCGCCCAGCGAGCGGCCCGCTCGGCAACTGGTAGGTATGACAAACGGCGTCCCGTCTGGTGTGATGGGGCGCGGTCGGAGGGATGTTGATCAAGACAGCCCATATTCAGCCCAGATTCAGCCCGGATTCAGCCCAGATTCGGGACACCTCCGATCAAGCTGAAACTCGCACACAATGTAGGCCATGACGTGCCCAATCCACAGTCCAAGTCATTCGGCGGCACTCCCAGCCGTTTGACCTAGAGAGGTCAGCAAAGGTCACGTGGCCCAAATTTGCACAGCAGATTGTGGCACACCCAGTAGAGCTAGAGCGCTAAAAATGGCACCAATCGACTCGCCAGCATCTAATCTTACTTTCCCAACACTCATTTGACCTCTCAAGGTCATGCGATGACCTAAGGTCATTTGTGGGCTATGTCGAAAATACACTTGCACAGCAGTTTTCGAGTAGAGGAATTGACCGAATTCCAAATCAAAGCACATCATCGGGTAGCCCATAGGCCGTAGTAAATTTCCTTAAAAACCGCTTCTCGATATGTGACCCCGTTTGACCTCGGCAGGTCAAAATCCGCAAATAAACGACACTCCATCCGTCGCAGCCCGGATTCAGCCCAGATTCGGGACATCTCCGATCAAGCTGAAAATCGCACAAAATGTAGGTGCTGACATGCCCAATCCTCAGTCCGAGTCATTCGGTGGCACTCCCAGCCGTTTGACCTAGAGAGGTCAGCAAAGGTCACGTGGCCCAAATTTGCACAGCAGATTGTGGCCCACCCAGTAGAGCTAGAGCGCTAAAAATGGCACCAATCGACTCGCCAGCATCTAATCTTACTTTACCATTACTCATTTGACCTCTCAAGGTCATGCGATGACCTAAGGTCATTTGTGGGCTATGTGGAAAATACAATTGCACAGCTGTTTTCGAGTAGAGGAATTGACCGAATTCCAAATCAAAGCACATCATCGGGTAGCCCATAGGCCGTAGTAACGTTCCTTAAAAACCGCTTCTCGATATGTGACCCCGTTTGACCTCGGCAGGTCAAAATCCGCAAATAAACGACACTCCATCCGTCGCAGCCCGGATTCAGCCCAGATTCGGGACATCTCCGATCAAGCTGAAAATCGCACACAATGTAGGTGCTGACATGCTAAATCCACAGTCCGAGTCATTCGGTGGCACTCCCAGCCGTTTGACCTAGAGAGGTCAGCAAAGGTCACGTGGCCCAAATTTGCACAGCAGATTGTGGCCCACCCAGTAGAGCTAGAGCGCTAAAAATGGAACCAATCGACTCGCCAGCATCTAATCTTACTTTCCCAACACTCATTTGACCTCTCAAGGTCATGCGATGACCTAAGGTCATTTGTGGGCTATGTCGAAAATACACTTGCACAGCAGTTTTCGAATAGAGGAATTGACCGAATTCCAAATCAAAGCACATCATCGAGTAGCCCATAGGCCGTAGTAACTTTCCTTAAAAACCGCTTCTCGATATGTGACCCCGTTTGACCTCGGCAGGTCAAAATCCGCAAATAAATGACACTCCATCCGTCGCAGCCCGAATTCAGCCCAGATTCGGGACATCTCCGATCAAGCTGAAAATCGCACACAATGTAGGAGGTGACATGCCCAATCCACAGTCCGAGTCATTCGGTGGCACTCCCAGCCGTTTGACCTAGAGAGGTCAGCAAAGGTTCTGGCTGGTGTAGCCAGTAGAAACACTGTTAGTTACAGATATCTCTTGTATTTCGCCACAAAATCGAGACATATATAGTTTTACATACGAACTTAGTTATCTAGTATTGCACACATGTTGGCGAGAACATCGAATGTAATAAACGAATACATATGGTTTTTAATATACACATAGCCAATACAATTGTCCAAACAATACAGCAGTTTAAGCGAACGGAACGTTAAAAGGGGGGCGCACAACTTAATCGAAGGCTTTAGCAATTTAGAGACTGGTAAAAGCGACACCTATTAACAAAACTGTAACTCGCGGTTCACAGCATCTAGCGGCGACCGGCAGAAGTACATGGGCCTAGCGGTGACCGGCAGAAGTACATGGCTACATCACTCCCCCGCCCTAGTTAAACACCATAAAAAGATGTTTGGCGGCGAAGACGCGACGAACGACGGAGAGGGGGCGGCGAAGCAGGCGGCGGGCCCGGCGGCACGCGGCGAGACGGGCTAGAGCCGCCGGGGGCTCCTGAGCGGCTGGGTGCAGTAGGCGGGCGGTCCACCGAGCTGTCTGGCGCCGTAGTAGGCGTGTCGTTCACCAGGACGTCCGGTGCTGCAGGCGGCGTTGCGGCAGGCATGTTGTCCGTGAAGGCCGGTTTACACCGAGCCAGGGTGACGGTGTCGCGTCGCCCGAGACGGTCGATGGTGACGGTGTGCTGGTCGCGGGATAGGACACGATAAGGACCGTCATAGACGTATTGGAAAGGAGAGCGATGCGAATCGCGTCGGATGAAGACGTGGGAGCAGGTTTGCATGTCTTGAGAGATGAAGATTTGGCGAGAGCCAGGACGAGGAGGAGTTGGACGGAGCTCCGACATGGCGGCACGGAGACGAGAGGCTAGGGAAGCCGGATCAGAAGAAGTGTCCGACGACATGGGGGAGAGGAAGTCACCAGGAAGTCGGAGACTGCAACCATAGACTAGGTCTGCAGCGGTGCATCCGAGATCCTCCTTGAGGGCCGTGCGCACTCCGAGTAGCACCAGAGGAAGTCGGTCCGACCAGGAGGCGGCGTCGTCATCGGTCCGCAGAGCTGACTTCAGTTGGCGGTGGAAGCGCTCTACCATCCCGTTTGCTTCTGGGTGGTAGGCGCAGGTCCGGATCCGAGAGGTGCCGAGAAGCTTGGAGACTTCTGTCCAGAGGCGGGACTCGAACTGGGATCCTCTGTCGGTGGTGATGAGTTCGGGTACTCCGAAGCGGGCGATCCAGCCGCTGACGAGATGCCGAGCCACCGTGACGGCGTCCATGGTGGGCAGAGGAATTGCCTCGGGCCATCGGGTGAAGCGGTCGACGACAGTCAGGAGATAGGAGTTGCCATGGGACGGAGGAAGTGGTCCGACAAGGTCGATGTGGATGTGCAGGAAGCGAGAGTCAGGTGGCTGGAAGCTGCCCATGGGTGGCTTCGTGTGGCGCTGGATCTTGGCACGCTGACAGTGCTGGCAGCTCCGGACGAAGGCACGGATGTCCGCGTTGATGTGGGGCCAGATGAACCTCGATGAGATGAGATGACGCGTAGCGTTGATGCCAGGATGAGACAAGTCGTGGAAGCTCTTGATGATGGAAGGGCGGAGTCTGGCTGGGACTACAGGTCGAGGTGTGGCCGTTGAGGTGTCGCACCAGAGACGTAGATGCGGATGATCAGGGACTGGGAAGTCACGGATGATCAGAGATGAGGATTGTTGCAGCTTCGGCAGGTCAGGATCGTTGGCTTGGTGTAGAGCGATGTCGGCCAAGCTCAGAAGGCCGGGTGAGGGTGTAGCTGCGGCAGAAGCTGGCGCAGACACTGAGCTGATCCGTGAGATGGCGTCAGCTACCGGGTTGAGATGTCCAGGAACATGTCCGATCTTGCTGGTGTGCTGCAGAATCAGGTCCATGTGACGTTGTTCACGGAGAGAATGGTTGGCGTTGCCGTTGGCCTTGAGAGCAAAGACGAGCGGCTTGTGGTCCGTGAGGATCTCGAAGTCGCGTCCTTCCAGATAGGGCAGGAAATGTCGCACGGCGAGGTACATGGCGAGCAATTCCCGTCCAAAGGTGCTGTAGCGGCGTTGGGTGGGCGTGAACTTGCGCGAGAAGAAGGCGAGAGGCTGAAGAGAACCACCAACTCGCTGGTGGAGCACGGCGCCGGCTGCCGTGCTGCTGGCGTCAGTGCTGAGGCTCAGAGCTGCATCTTTGACGGGATGAGCGAGCTGGGTGACGTCAGCGAGGGCGGCTTTGGCTGCAGAGAAGGCGGCGTCTGCCTCTGGGGTCCACGTGACTGAAGCAGCTCGGTCGTCTGAGGCAGTCAGGCCGTGGAGAGGTGCCAGAAGAGCAGCAGCGTGGGGGATGAAGCGATGGTAGAAGTTGATCATCCCCAGGAACTTCTTGAGGCTCTTCTTTGACTCTGGACGGTCGAAGTTCTTGATCGCACTGACTCGATCGTCGAGAGGAGTGATGCCTCCGCTGGAGATCTGGTGGCCGAGGTAGGAGATGCTTTCCATGCCGAAGGCGCACTTCGATGGGTTGAGGAGCACACCGTTGCGGGAAAGACGGCTGAAGACCTCTCGGAGGTGTGTGAGATGTTCCGAGATGCTGCTGCTGGCGATGAGGATGTCGTCTACATAGACGAAGGCGAAGTCCAGGCCACGGAGGATGTGATCCATGAACCTTTGGAAGGTCTGGGCGCAATTCCGGAGACCGTACGGAATACGGAGGAACTCGAAGGCGCCGAAAGGCGTTGTGATCGCTGTCTTGGCGATGTCTTCTGGGGCCATCGGTATCTGGTTGAAGGCCCTGACGAGGTCGAGCCGAGAGTAGATCGATGTCCCAGCGAGGCAGGCAGTGAAGTCGTGGAGATGTGGTAGTGGGTACCGGTCAGGCACTGTGATGCGGTTCAGTGCACGGTAATCACCACAGGGTCTCCAATCTCCAGACGACTTGGGCACCATGTGCAGCGGTGATGCATACCGACTGCTGCTGGGTCGGATGACTCCGAGACTGAGGAGGCGCTGGAACTCAGCCTTGGCAGTGGCGAGTCGAGCTGGATCCAGACGGCGTGGGCGGCAGAAGACCGGAGGGCCGGTAGTCTCGATGTGATGTCGGACTGAGTGCTGTGGCTCCGGATGATGTGACGGCTGGGTGAGGCTGGGGAATTCTCGAAGGAGGTTAAGGAATGCTGGGTTGTCGGTTCCGACGACGGCTGTCAGTCCGGTGGATGGCACTGAAGAGTGGGAAGCAGGTGAGGACAACTCAGTTAGGTGGTCGATGAGACGGCCTCTCTTGGTGTCGACGAGGAGATCATACGAGGAGAGGAAGTCGGCTCCTAGGAGAGGATGGGAGACGTCCGCGATGATGAAGATCCAGTTGAAATCTCTTCTGAGGCCGAGAGAAAGCGTGAGCATGCGCTGACCATAGGTCTGGATGCTGCTGTTGTTGGCTGCTTGCAGATCCAGTCCGTTGGTTCCGCGAGCACGATCGGTGGGTGTCGCTGGAAGAACACTGTACTCGGCTCCAGTGTCGATGAGGAAGGTGATGCCAGTGTTGTTGTCCTTGAGTCTCAGAAGGCCGCTGGCTGGAGGGACGTCAGGGTTGAGCAGGGCAGGTGCCGACGTCTGTGTCACCTGTCCTACTGCTGGTTTCCCGAGGTCTGAGTTGCAGTTGCAGACCACGAGCACGGTGACTGACATGAGCGCGCGTTGGTACCGAACTTGTGGTGGTACCAGCAGTAGGAAACACCAGCGCCGGTAGATGTGTTGATTGTAGGGCTGGGTGACCGGGCAGCAGCAGACAGGTCGCGTGGTGGACGGTAGCGAGCGCGGCCGGGGGCACGAGATGCAGACCTCTCTCGGCGGCGCGTCTCGTCCACCAGTGTGGCGACTGATGTTGTGAGGGCCGTGATACCAGTCAGCAGCTGGCTCATCAGGTCTTGGAGGTGGAAGGGTCCTGCAGGAGCAGCAGGTGAGGCTGCAGCAGGCGCAGAAGTCGATACCGCGGCGAGAAGACCTGAGGTAGGTGCAGCGACGTCCGACTGCTGCGGAAGCTCCAGGAGTCGGTCGGCAGTGCTAGCGATGGTCGCAAGGTCCGTCCCAGGCGGCAGGCACTGGAGGAAGGGCTGAGTCCGAGGCGGAAGAGCATTGAGGAAGATCTGGCGGATGAGCGGGGAATCTTGTGAGCCTTCAGCTTCAGCAAGGTCCAGGAGATGCCGAAGGAATTGGGAAGGACGCCTGTCGCCGAGTTGTTGGCCAGAGAGCAGGCAGCGGAGACGCTGTTCGACTGATATGCCGAACCGCTGACGGATGGCGTCGGAAAGGATGGTGTAAGGTCGGTCTTGAGGAGGGTTGCGGAGGATGTCGGTGAAGTCGCACAGGAGGTGGCCAGGAAGAAGAGTAGCGGCGATCCGGAAGCGGCTGAGCTCATCGTCCACAGCTGCCTGAGAGAAGAAGAGGTCGAGCTGGACGAGCCAGATCACGGGGTCCTCCTCGAAGAAGCGCGGCGGCGCGACGTGGCTGCGTGGCGCGGTCGCCACGCGGAGGTAGTCCGGTTGGGCGGCAGCGGCAGCAGCAGCAGCAGCGGCATGCGAGGCGGCGGCGGCGGCTGCACCGGCGCCGGCGGCTGCACCGGCTCCGGCGGCTGCACCGGCGCCGGCAGGCTGGGTCTTCTGGTCCATGGCTGCCGAGAGCAATGGTCGGGAAGATCGGTGGCGGCGACGGCGATCCGGCGATCGGCAGGTGCTGCGGTGCAGCTGCAGAGGTAGCCGTTCGGTAAGATGAGCCGATGAAGTAGCTGGTCCGTAGTGCAGCAGTAGTAGTCGGCGTCATCCAGTTTCACACAGCACAAAAAAGGATCCTCGTGGAGACACACCATCCGCCACTTCCTTCCTACACAAAGAGAGCTGGAGGAGATAGCTCAGGGTGCAGGCCAGTGTCGGTGTGCCAGGGAACACGAGGGGATAGCGATCCGTTTGTGCGTAGAACGCGGGGTCACCAATCTGGCTGGTGTAGCCAGTAGAAACACTGTTAGTTACAGATATCTCTTGTATTTCGCCACAAAATCGAGACATATATAGTTTTACATACGAACTTAGTTATCTAGTATTGCACACATGTTGGCGAGAACATCGAATGTAATAAACGAATACATATGGTTTTTAATATACACATAGCCAATACAATTGTCCAAACAATACAGCAGTTTAAGCGAACGGAACGTTAAAAGGGGGGCGCACAACTTAATCGAAGGCTTTAGCAATTTAGAGACTGGTAAAAGCGACACCTATTAACAAAACTGTAACTCGCGGTTCACAGCATCTAGCGGCGACCGGCAGAAGTACATGGGCCTAGCGGTGACCGGCAGAAGTACATGGCTACAAGGTCACGTGGCCCAAATTTGCACAGCAGATTGTGGCCCACCCAGTAGAGCTAGAGCGCTAAAAATGGCACCAATCGACTCGCCAGCATCTAATCTTACTTTCCCAACACTCATTTGACCTCTCAAGGTCATGCGATGACCTAAGGTCATTTGTGGGCTATGTCGAAAATACACTTGCACAGCTGTTTTCGAGTAGAGGAATTGAATGAATTCCTAATCAAAGCACATCATTGGGTAGCCCATAGGCCGTAGTAACTTTCCTTAAAAACTGCTTCTCGATTTGTGACCCCGTTTGACCTCGGCAGGTCAAAATCCGCAAATAAACGACACTCCATCCGTCGCAGCCCGGATTCAGCCCAGATTCGGGACATCTCCGATCAAGCTGAAAATCGCACACAATGTAGGTGCTGACATGCCCAATCCACAGTCCGAGTCAATCGGTGGCACTCCAAGCCGTTTGACCTAGAGAGGTCAGCAAAGGTAACGTGGCCCAAATTTGCACAGCAGATTTTGGCCCACCCAGTAGAGCTAGAGCGCTAAAAATGGCTCCAATCGACTCGCCAGCATCTAATCTTACTTACCCAACACTCATTTGACCTCTCAAGGTCATGCGATGACCTAAGGTTATTTGTGGGCTATGTCGAAAATACACTTGCACAGCAGTTTTCGATTAGAGGAATTGACCGAATTCCAAATCAAAGCACATCATCGGGTAGCCCATAGGCAGTAGTAACTTTCCTTAAAACTGCTTCTCGATATGTGACCCCGTTTGACCTCGGCAGGTCAAAATCCGCAAATAAACGACACTCTTTCCGTCGCAGCCCGGATTCAGCCCAGATTCGGGACATCTCCGATCAAGCTGAAAATCGCACACAATGTAGGTGCTGACATGCCCAATCGACAGTCCGAGTCATTCGGTGGCACTCCCAGCCGTTTGACCTAGAGCGGTCAGCAAAGGTCACGTGGCCCAAATTTGCACAGCAGATTGTGGCCCACCCAGTAGAGCTAGAGCGCTAAAAATGGCACCAATCGACTCGCCAGCATCTAATCTTACTTTCCCAACACTCATTTGACCTCTCAAGATCATGCGATGACCTAAGGTCATTTGTGGGCTATGTCGAAAATACACTTGCACAGCAGTTTTCGAATAGAGGAATTGACCGAATTCCAAATCAAAGCACATCTTCGGGTAGCCCATAGGTCGTAGTAACTTTCCTTAAAAACCGCTTCTCGACATGTGACCCCGTTTGACCTCGGCAGGTCAAAATCCGCAAATAAACGACACTCCATCCGTCGCAGCCCGGATTCAGCCCAGATCCGGGACATCTCCGAGCAAGCTGAAAATCGCACACAATGTAGGTGCTGACATGCCCAATCCACAGTCCGAGTCATTTGGTGGCACTCCCAGCCGTTTGACCTAGAGAGGTCAGCAAAGGTCACGTGGCCCAAATTTGCACAGCAGATTGTGGCCCACCCAGGAGAGCTAGAGCGCTAAAAATGGCACCAATCGACTCGCCAGCATCTAATCTTACTTTCCCAACACTCATTTGACCTCTCAAGGTCATGCGATGACCTAAGGCCATTTGTGGGCTATGTCGAAAATACACTTGCACAGCAGTTTTCGAATAGAGGAATTGACCGAATTCCAAATCAAAGCACATCATCGGGTAGCCCATAAGCCGTAGTAACTTTCCTTAAAAACCGCTTCTCGATATATGACCCCGTTTGACCTCGGCAGGTCAAAATCCGCAAATAAACGACCCTCCATCCGTCGCAGCCCGGATTCAGCCCAGATTCGGGACATCTCCGATCAAGATGAAAATCGCACACAATGTAGGTGCTGACATGCCTAATCCACAGTCCGAGTCATTCGGTGGCACTCCCAGCCGTTTGACCTAGAGAGATCAGCAAAGGTCACGTGGCCCAAATTTGCACAGCAGATTGTGGCCCACCCAGTAGAGCTAGAGCGCTAAAAATGGCACCAATCGACTCGCCAGCATCTAATCCTACTTTCCCAGCACTCATTTGACCTCTGAAGGTCATGCGATGACCTAAGGTCATTTGTGGGCTATGTCGAAAATACACTTGCACAGCAGTTTTCGAGTAGAGGAATTTACCGAATTCCAAATCAAAGCACATCATCGGGTAGCCCATAGGCTGTAGTAACTTTCCTTAAAAACCGCTTCTCGATATGTGACCCCGTTTGACCTCGGCAGGTCAAAATCCGCAAATAAACGACACTCCATCCGTAGCAGCCCGGATTCAGCCCAGATTCGGGACATCTCCGATCAAGCTGAAAATCGCACACAATGTAGGTGCTGACATGCCCAATCCACAGTCCGAGTCATTCGGTGGCACTCCCAGCCGTTTGACCTGAAGAGGTCAGCAAAGGTTACGTGGCTCAAATTTGCACAGCAGATTGTGGCCCACCCAGTAGAGCTAGAGCGCTAAAAATGGCTCCAATCGACTCGCCAGCATCTAATCTTACTTTCCCAACACTCATTTGACCTCTCAAGGTCATGCGATGACCTAAGGTCATTTGTGGGCTATGTCGAAAATACACTTGCACAGCAGTCGAACGGGGTCAAACGGGGTCACATATCAAAAAGCAGTTTTTAAGGAAAGTTACTAAGGCCTATGGGCTACCCGATGATGTGCTTTGATTTGGAATTCGGTCAATTCCTCTACTCGAAAACTGCTGTGCAAGTGTATTTTCGACATTGCCCACAAATGACCTGAGGTCATCGCATGACCTTGAGAGGTCAAATGAGTGTTGGGAAAGTAAGATTAGATGCTGGCGAGTCGATTGGTGCCATTTCTAGCGCTCTAGCTCTACTGGGTGGGCCACAATCTGCTGTGCAAATTTGGGCCACGTGACCTTTGCTGACCTCTGTAGGTCAAACGGCTGGGAGTGCCACCGAATGACTCGGACTGTGGATTGGGCATGTCAGGTCCTACATTGTGTTCGATTTTCAGCTTCATCGGAGATGTCCCGAATCTGGGCTGAATCCGGGCTGCGACGTATGGAGTGTCGTTTATTTGCACATTTTGACCTGCCGAGGTCAAACGGGGTCACATATCGAGAAGCGGTTTTTAACCCATGAGCCGCTGGGGGGGGGGGGCATAAAGTTGCCCCCCTTTACGTTTTGTGAAATATCTCCGAAACCTGATGAGCTACGAACGTGAAACTTGGCATAGCTTCCAATGAATACCTAGGCAATGTTTGAGAAAAGTTTGGTAGTTGTAGCGCCTAAGATGACGTCAAAGTGACGTCATAAAGTTTTGCCGTTTTCCGATATGGACCGTTTCTGATGACGCTGAGCATGAAACTCAACTGTAAATGAACTAGACAGCACCTGCTGTCATCCTTAAACATCTAACTACACTTCCATCTAGTTTCTGACCAATAATCGGTCCTTTATATTCGGTCCCATATATCTGATGTATCGTGAGGAATATGAGAGTCGCAAATCTATAATTTCACTTATGACGTCACTGTGACGTCATTTCAAATGGGATCAACGCCAAATTTGGACACAACCTCGGCTAGGTAATTAGGAAGATGTGTCCAAAGTTTCGCTTCTCTATCTCTTCGCGTTGCGACGATATCGTCGCAGAAGTAAAGGGGGGGGGGGCAACTATATGCCCCCCCCAGCGGCCGGCGGGTTGCGCGGAGGCCCAGCGGCCGCCGGGTTAAGGAAAGTTACTAGGCCTATGGGCTACCCGATGATGTGCTTTGATTTGGAATTCGGTCAATTCCTCTACTCGAAAACTGCTGTGCAAATGTATTTTCGACATAGCCCACAAATGACCTTAGGTCATCGCATGAGGTTGAGAGGTCAAATGAGTGTTGGGAAAGTAAGATTAGATGCTGGCAAGTCGATTGGTGCCATTTTTAGCGCTCTAGCTCTACTGGGTGGGCCACAATCTGCTGTGCAAATTTGGGAAACGTGACCTTTGCTGACTTCTGTAGGTCAAACGACTGGGAGTGCCACCAAATGACTCGGACTGTGGATTGGGCATGTCAGGTCCTACATTGTGTGCGATTTTAAGCTTGATCGGAGATGTCCCGAATCTGGGCTGAATCCGGGCTGCGACGTATGGAGTGTCGTTTATTTGCACATTTTGACCTGCCGAGGTCAAACGGGGTCACATATCGAGAAGCAGTTTTTAAGGAAAGTTACTACGGCCTATGGGCTACCCGATGATGTGCTTTGATTTGGAATTCGGTCAATTCCTCTACTCGAAAACTGCTGTGCAAGTGTATTTTCGACATAGCCCACAAATGACCTTAGGTCATCGCATGACCTTGAGAGGTCAAATGAGTGTTGGGAAAGTAAGAATGGATGCTGGCGAGTCGATTGGTGCCATTTCTAGCGCTCTAGCTCTACTGGGTGGGCCACAATCTGCTGTGCAAATTTGGGCCACGTGACCTTTGCTGACCTCTGTAGGTCAAACGGCTTTGTGTGCTACGTATTCTCGATATGTGACCCCGTTTGACCTCGGCAGGTCAAAATCCGCAAATAAACGACACTCCATCCGTCGCAGCCCGGATTCAGCCCAGATTCGGGACATCTCCGATCAAGCTGAAAATCGCACACAATGTAGGTGCTGACATGCCCAATCCACAGTCCGAGTCCTTTGGTGGCACTCCCAGCCGTTTGACCTAGAGAGGTCAGCAAAGGTCACGTGGCCCAAATTTGCACAGCAGATTGTGGCCCACCCAGGAGAGCTAGAGCGCTAAAAATGGCACCAATCGACTCGCCAGCATCTAATCTTACTTTCCCAACACTCATTTGACCTCTCAAGGTCATGCGATGACCTAAGATCATTTGTGGGCTATGTCGAAAATACACTTGCACAGCAGTTTTCGAATAGAGGAATTGACCGAATTCCAAATCAAAGCACATCATCGGGTAGCCCATAAGCCGTAGTAACTTTCCTTAAAAACCGCTTCTCGATATATGACCCCGTTTGACCTCGGCAGGTCAAAATCCGCAAATAAACGACACTCCATCCGTCGCAGCCCGGATTCAGCCCAGATTCGGGACATCTCCGATCAAGATGAAAATCGCACACAATGTAGGTGCTGACATGCCTAATCCACAGTCCGAGTCATTCGGTGGCACTCCCAGCCGTTTGACCTAGAGAGATCAGCAAAGGTCACGTGGCCCAAATTTGCACAGCAGATTGTGGCCCACCCAGTAGAGCTAGAGCGCTAAAAATGGCACCAATCGACTCGCCAGCATCTCATCCTACTTTCCCAGCACTCATTTGACCTCTGAAGGTCATGCGATGACCTAAGGTCATTTGTGGGCTATGTCGAAAATACACTTGCACAGCAGTCGAACGGGGTCAAACGGGGTCACATATCGAGAAGCGGTTTTTAAGGAAAGTTACTACGGCCTATGGGCTACCCGATTATGTGCTTTGATTTGGAATTCGGTCAATTCCTCTACTAGAAAACTGCTGTGCAAGTGTATTTTTGACATAGCCCACAAATGACCTTAGGTCATCGCATGACCTTGAGAGGTAAAATGAGTGCTGGGGAAGTAAGATTAGATGCTGGCGAGTCGATTGAGAGAGAGAGAGAGAGAGAGAGAGAGAGAGAGAGAGAGAGAGAGAGAGAGAGAGAGAGAGAGAGAGAGAGAGAGAGAGAGAGAGAGAGAGAGAGAGAGAGAGAGAGAGAGAGAGAGAGAGAGAGAGAGAGAGAGAGAGAGAGAGAGAGAGAGAGAGAGAGAGAGAGAGAGAGAGAGAGAGAGAGAGAGAGAGAGAGAGAGAGAGAGAGAGAGAGAGAGAGAGAGAGAGAGAGAGAGAGAGAGAGAGAGAGAGAGAGAGAGAGAGAGAGAGAGAGAGAGAGAGAGAGAGAGAGAGAGAGAGAGAGAGAGAGAGAGAGGAGAGAGAGAGAGAGAGAGAGAGAGAGAGAGAGAGAGAGAGAGAGAGAGAGAGAGAGAGAGAGAGAGAGAGAGAGAGAGAGAGAGAGAGAGAGAGAGAGAGAGAGAGAGAGAGAGAGAGAGAGAGAGAGAGAGAGGAGAGAGAGAGAGAGAGAGAGAGAGAGAGAGAGAGAGAGAGAGAGAGAGAGAGAGAGAGAGAGAGAGAGAGAGAGAGAGAGAGAGAGAGAGAGAGAGAGAGAGAGAGAGAGAGAGAGAGAGAGAGAGAGAGAGAGAGAGAGAGATTCCTTTATTAACAGACTCTAGGTCCATAAAGAATCATGAGAGGTCATAAGACCCTCAACTTAAATACAGACATTGCCGCCATGCCTTCCTTATCGAGGAAGTCACAGCCAGGTCACTGTTGAACAATGTAAATATGATTTGATTAGAGGAACACTGAAGGCGCGTCATAAAGTTCCACACTGATTTTCGGCACAAGGCATCAAAGCCGGGCAAGCATTCTTGAACGAACATGTTCGAAGCACTGCAGAACCTGTCGTAGCCAAATAACATCCTAGCAGCATTGTTAAAACACACTTTAAAGGGACCCTCCCACCTTAACATTAGATTTGAGTTGAGATAGCCAAAATGGGGTCCCTGGCTCACAATTACCGGTTTCGGCACTCACAACATCGAGAAATGCCTTAAATCGGAAATATTGAATTTCAAAATTGCAGCATTTTGATTCAGAGGGGCTAATGCTGAGGAATACCCCTCTGAATGTGTGACGTCAGCGCAGATATCTAACGATTTTTAAATGTTTGACTAAAACGTTTTGTAGCACGCGGTGGTATATGCTATTTGCGCGCAACATCTGCCGCAAACGCCGCACTTCTAAAATAAAGTCGCTAGAAACAGCGGAGATCCCAAAAAAGTAAACAAAAGTAAAAGTCTAATATCTTGAAAACCGGTGAATATTTTTCGATGAAATTTGGTAGATATTCGTTTTCGCTCTTTCTGAACCGAGCGACATCACTTTCATGCCAATTCATAAACTTTTTTGAAGGTGGGAGGGTCCCTTTAAATTTCTTCAGAACAGACACATGAAACGAGTGCCACAAATGCATGCAACTGACATTTGAATAATAGGCATCATACAAATATTTCTTAACCGAGTATGAACATATGGCAAATTTGCGACTGATCGTATTAGCACGGCAACAAAGATTACGATATTGCTGTCGGATTTCTAAGTCATCGACTCTAGAGCCCACATTGCTGAGTTGATACCCAAGATACTTGTAAGAGTCAACGAATTTCAAAGCACAGCCACCAAGCCAGATAGTAGGAACATAGAGATCACGAAATAACTTAGGACATATTTTCATGCAAACAGTCTTTCTAGTGTTGAATTTGATATCATGCTCAATTGCATAGGAATCACAGACATTCAACATTTTCTGCAGTCCAAATGATGAAGGGGATAGCAGGACCATGTCATCAGCATAATATAAATGATTTACACTACCTTGAAAATGACACCCAACACCACTCCAATCAAGAAGCGTCGATAGACCATCAGTGTACGCATTAAACAGATATGGAGATAATATCCCACCTTGCCTTACCCCGTTTGTCACCGTAAACCCTTCGGATAACAAGCCACCCCATAAAACATAAAATTGTTGAGTCTCGTACCACGAAGAAAGAAACTTCACAAGACTCACATCAATTTTTCTCTCTAGAAGTATAGCAAATAACTTCCAGTGGTTGACTCGGTCAAAAGCCTTCCGTGCATCAAGAAAGCATACAAATACCGGACTTCTATTTCGCAGATAATAGTCACTTATTTCTTTAAGGGCATATATAGCCATGTCGGTTGAATGTTCCTTTTTGAAGCCAAACTGATGGTGTCCAGTCGCAAGTTGTCTATCACAGCGTTTCAGAATGACCCTTTCAAGAATCTTGGAACTTACACTGGCTACAGCTATTGGGCGATAATTGTCCTTATCTGACAGCTTTGCCGACTTATCCTTTACGATGGGTGTAAGTACAACTTTTGAAAATGTTTGTGGAACATATTCATGCTTTACCATCCATGCTTTACCATTCATGCAAAATGGCACCATGATTGGTGCCATTTTTAGCGCTCTAGCTCTACTGGGTGGGCCACAATCTGCTGTGCAAATTTGGGCCACGTGACCTTTGCTGACCTCTGTAGGTCAAACGGCTGGGAGTGCCACCGAATGACTCGGACTGTGGATTGGGCATGTCATGGCCTACATTGTGTGAGATTTTCAGCTTGATCGGAGATGTCCCGAATCTGGGCTGAATCCGGGCTGCGACGTATGGAGTGTCGTTTATTTGCACATTTTGACCTGCCGAGGTCAAACGGGGTCACATATCGAGAAGCGGTTTTTAAAGAAAGTTACTACTGCCTATGGGCTCTCCGATGATGTGCTTTGATTTGGAATTCGGTCAATTCCTCTACTCGAAAACTGCTGTGCAAGTGTATTTTCGACATAGCCCACAAATGACCTTCGGTCATCGCATGACCTTGAGAGGTCAAATGAGAGTTATGAAAAGTAAGATTAGATGCTGGCGAGTCGATTGGTGCCATTTTTAGCGCTCTAGCTCTTCTGGGTGGGCCACAATCTGCTGTGCAAATTTGGGCCACGTGACCTTTGCTGACCTCTGTAGGTCAAACGGCTGGGAGTGCCACCGAATGACTTGGACTGTGGATTGAGCATGTCATGGCCTACATTGTGTGCGATTTTCAGCTTGATCGGAGATGTCCCGAATCTGGGCTGAATCCGGGCTGCGACGTATGGAGTGTCGTTCATTTGCACATTTTGACCTGCCGAGGTCAAACGGGGTCACATATCAAAAAGGGGTCTCTGAGGAAAGTTACTACGGCCTATGGGCTACCCGATGATGTGCTTTGATTTGGAATTCGGTCAATTCCTCTACTCGAAAACTGCTGTGCAAGTGTATTTTCGACATAGCCCACAAATGACCTTCGGTCATCGCATGACCTTGAGAGGTCAAATGAGTGTTATGAAAAGTAAGATTAGATGCTGGAGAGTCGATTGGTGCCAATTTTAGCGCTCTAGCTCTACTGGGTGGGCCACAATCTGCTGTGCAAATTTGGGCTACGTGACCTTTGCTGACCTCTCACTCTGTAGGTCAGACGGCTGGGAGTGCCGCCGAATGACTCGGACTGTGGATTGGGTACGTCATGGCCTACATTGTGTGCGATTTTCAGCTTGATCGGAGATGTCCCGAATCTGGGCTGAATCCGGGCTGCGACGTATGGAGTGTCGTTTATTTGCACATTTTGACCTGCCGAGGTCAAACGGGGTCACATATCGAGAAGCAGTTTTTAAGGAAAGTTACTACGGCCTATGGGCTACCCGATGATGTGCTTTGATTTGGAATTCGGTCAATTCCTCTACTCGAAAACTGCTGTGCAAGTGTATTTTCGACATAGCCCACAAATGACCTTAGGTCATCGCATGACCTTGAGAGGTCAAATGAGTGTTGGGAAAGTAAGAATGGATGCTGGCGAGTCGATTGGTGCCATTTCTAGCGCTCTAGCTCTACTGGGTGGGCCACAATCTGCTGTGCAAATTTGGGTCACGTGACCTTTGCTGACCTCTCTAGGTCAAACGGCTGGGAGTGCCACCGAATGACTCAGACTGTGGATTAGGCATGTTAGGTCCTACATTGTGTGCGATTTTCAGCTCGATCGGAGATGTCCCGAATCTGGGCTGAATCCGGGCTGCGACGTATGGAGTGTCGTTTATTTGCACATTTTGACCTGCCGAGGTCAAACGAGGTCACATATCGAGAAGCAATTTTTAAGGAAAGTTACTACGTCCTATGTGCTACCCGATGATGTGCTTTGATTTAGAATTCGGTCAATTTATCTACTCGAAAACTGCTGTGCAAATGTATTTTCGACATAGCCCACAAATGACCTTAGGTCATCGCATGACCTTGAGAGGTCAAATGAGTGTTGGGAAAGTAAGATTAGATGCTGGAGAGTCGATTGGTGCCATTTCTAGCGCTCTAGCTCTACTGGGTGGGCCACAATCTGCTGTGCAAATTTGGGGCACGTGACCTTTGCTGACCTCTGTAGGTCACACGGCTGGGAGTGCCACCGAATGACTTGGACTGTCGATTGGGCACGTCATGGCCTACCTTGTGTGCGATTTTCAGCTTGATGGGAGATGTCCCGAATCTGGGCTTAATCCGGGCTGCATCGTATGGAGTGTCGTTTATTTGCACATTTTGGCCTGCGGAGGTCAAACGGGGTCATATATCGAGAAGCGGTTTTTAAGGAAAGTTACTAAGGCCTATGCGCTACCCGATGATGTGCTTTGATTTGGAATTCGGTCAATTCCTCTACTCGAAAACTGCTGTGCAATTGTATTTTCGACATAGCCCACAAATGACCTTAGGTCATCGCATGACCTTGAGAGGTCAAATGAGTGTTGGGAAAGTAAGATTAGATGCTGGCGAGTCGGTTGGTGCCATTTCTAGCGCTCTAGCTCTACTGGGTGGGCCACAATCTGCTCTGCAAATTTAGGCCACGTGACCTTTGCTGACCTCTGTAGGTCAAACGGCTTTGTGTGCTACGTATTCTCGATATGTGACCCCGTTTGACCTCGGCAGGTCAAAATCCGCAAATAAACGACACTCCATCCGTCGCAGCCCGGATTCAGCCCAGATTCGGGACATCTCCGATCAAGCTGAAAATCGCACACAATGTAGGTGCTGACATGCCCAATCCACAGTCCGAGTCATTTGGTGGCACTCCCAGCCGTTTGACCTAGAGAGGTCAGCAAAGGTCACGTGGCCCAAATTTGCACAGCAGATTGTGGCCCACCCAGGAGAGCTAGAGCGCTAAAAATGGCACCAATCGACTCGCCAGCATCTAATCTTACTTTCCCAACACTCATTTGACCTCTCAAGGTCATGCGATGACCTAAGGCCATTTGTGGGCTATGTCGAAAATACACTTGCACAGCAGTTTTCGAATAGAGGAATTGACCGAATTCCAAATCAAAGCACATCATCGGGTAGCCCATAAGCCGTAGTAACTTTCCTTAAAAACCGCTTCTCGATATGTGACCCCGTTTGACCTCGGCAGGTCAAAATCCGCAAATAAACGACACTCCATCCGTCGCAGCCCGGATTCAGCCCAGATTCCGGACATCTCCGATCAAGATGAAAATCGCACACAATGTAGGTGCTGACATGCCTAATCCACAGTCCGAGTCATTCGGTGGCACTCCCAGCCGTTTGACCTAGAGAGGTCAGCAAAGTTACGTGGCTCAAATTTGCACAGCAGATTGTGGCCCACCCAGTAGAGCTAGAGCGCTAAAAATGTCTCCAATCGACTCGCCAGCATCTAATCTTACTTTCCCAACACTCATTTGACCTCTCAAGGTCATGCGATGACCTAAGGTCATTTGTGGGCTATGTCGAAAATACACTTGCACAGCAGTCGAACGGGGTCAAACGGGGTCACATATCGAGAAGCGGTTTTTAAGGAAAGTTACTACGGCCTATGGGCTACCCGATTATGTGCTTTGATTTGGAATTCGGTCAATTCCTCTACTCGAAAACTGCTGTGCAAGTGTATTTTTGACATAGCCCACAAATGACCTTAGGTCATCGCATGACCTTGAGAGGTAAAATGAGTGCTGGGAAAGTAAGATTAGATGCTGACGAGTCGATTGGTGCCATTTTTAGCGCTCTAGCTCTACTGGGTGGGCCACAATCTGCTGTGCAAATTTGGGCCACGTGACCTTTGCTGACCTCTGTAGGTCAAACGGCTGGGAGTGCCACCGAATGACTCGGACTGTGGATTGGGCATGTCATGGCCTACATTGTGTGAGATTTTCAGCTTGATCGGAGATGTCCCGAATCTGGGCTGAATCCGGGCTGCGACGTATGGAGTGTCGTTTATTTGCACATTTTGACCTGCCGAGGTCAAACGGGGTCACATATCGAGAAGCGGTTTTTAAAGAAAGTTACTACTGCCTATGGGCTACCCGATGATGTGCTTTGATTTGGAATTCGGTCAATTCCTCTACTCGAAAACTGCTGTGCAAGTGTATTTTCGACATAGCCCACAAATGACCTTAGGTCATCGCATGACCTTGAGAGGTCAAATGAGTGTTGAGAAAGTAAGATTAGATGCTGGCGAGTCGATTGGTGCCATTTCTAGCGCTCTAGCTCTACTGGGTGGGCCACAATCTGCTGTGCAAATTTGGGCCACGTGACATTTGCTGACCTCTGTAGGTCAAACGGCTGGGAGTGCCACTGAATGACTCGGACTGTGGATTGGGCATGTCAGGTCCTACATTGTGTGCGTTTTTCAGCTTGATCGGAGATGTCCCGAATCTAGGCTGAATCCGGGCTGCGACGTATGGAGTGTCGTTTATTTGCACATTTTGACCTGCCGAGGTCAAACGGGGTCACATATCGAGAAGCGGTTTTTAAGGAAAGTTACTACGGCCTATGGGCTACCCGATGATGTGCTTTGATTTGGAATTCGGTCAATTCCTCTACTCGAAAACTGCTGTGCAAGTGTATTTTTGACATAGCCCACAAATGACCTTAGGTCATCGCATGACTTTGAGAGGTCAAATGAGTGCTGGGAAAGTAAGATTAGATGCTGGAGAGTCGATTGGTGCCATTTTTAGCGCTCTAGCTCTACTGGGTGGGCCACAATCTGCTGTGCAAATTTGGGCCACGTGACCTTTGCTGACCTCTGTAGGTCAAACGGCTGGGAGTGCCACCAAATGACTTGGACTGTGGATTGGGCATGTCATGGCCTACATTGTGTGCGAGTTTCAGCTTGATCGGAGGTGTCCCGAATCTGGGCTGAATCCGGGCTGAATCTGGGCTGAATATGGGCTGTCTTGACGGACATGTCGGAGGGCCGCTCCGGAGACGGACGCGGCCAGGCCAGGGAGCGCGCTCGACCGAGGCGGCTCTCGGCCGACCCATCAGATGGAGTGGCCGCTCCGAACGGCCGCTGGCGAGCCCGGGCACTCGACGTTTGACCGGGCCGTCGGCACCAGACGACACGACTATGAGAGACGAGCACATATCGATAAGGACCCGTCCCGATCGCGTCCAGAGCGGGACCATTATTTTCAACGGGAACGAAGTGCCCTGAAATTCCTTGTGGAAACGGGTGGTCCATTTATTTTGACCGGAGTGGCATTTCACTTGTGAATGCAATACATGTCAGCTAAAATATGTATTTGAAACCGTTGACATTGCCACTGAAAGGTCACATTAGACGAGTGACAACTCTTGCCAAGTGCATTCATTAAAAGGCGCGGTTTCGTGTGTAATCTTCCGACCTCTTCCCCATCTGCAGCGTAATTAATTTTGGCCGGCAGAGTTTCTGAAGCACGTGCCGTGCCTGCGGCTGGTCTCCATCGACTACAACTACTGCGGCCACCTCTACAAGAAATTGGTGGCGCACATCGAGCGAGGAGAGGATCGTAACCCATCGCCGCAGGTCTGCTGGTAAGTGGCCAGCGTCCGTGTCGCAACCACTAAAATGGCATCACCAAACTCTGCAATCGACATCGTCCAACCCACTGGAACAGAGGCGCCCACTGAAACGGAAACTCATTGAAGTTCGACCGTTCCGATCTTATCCCGCGCTCGTCCGGTCGCACCCCTGTCTGGCCGCTCAGTTCCGTGTTGTGTCCGTGATTGCAGTACTTTCAACGAGTTCACCAACTGTTCACGGGCCATGTCGCAGTCGCTGTGCAGCAGCGAGGGTGCCGAGTTCGTCGACCAGTACCTGGACCGCTTCGGGGACGCCACACTGACGGTATGGCCGACTGCGCACTGGCGTCACGCAATACCTGCGGATTGCACGTAGCTTCGAGCATAACGTGGTGTCATTAGTGAGCACATTGATCGATGGACATAGACATTGATATAATTGTTTCACAATATGAAAGCATGCTGAACAGACACGCTCAGCCATTCTTTAATTTCAAAACATATGATATTTAACATTTCTCCTTGAAACCAGACGGTGTAAACTGTAAATGACCAGATCTTGTCAGATCTTGTCAGACCAGATGTTGTTTCGGATATCACGTCACCGTGCCTTACCGGCCTGACCGGTGTCAGTGTATGATAAACCGAACTCTCTGTTTCCAGCCGGCCTGCAAGCCGTACCACGTGGGTTCAGAGCTGTGCCCCCGGTCCGGAGCGGCGCCGGGCCGGACCGCACGGTCTCTGACCATGGTGGTCGCCTCCATGCTGCCGATCCTGCTGCTGTCGTTACTGCTGAGCGCAGCCGAGCGGGCACAGCGTCCCTGATAGACAGCCGCTGCGGGCGTGTGCTTCTACGGCGTCGGAAGGGACTAGGCAGAACAGAGTGGACAGGACGGGACAATATAGGACAGAACGCCGCCCGTCCGCGGTTATCTTTCACGACCTAGTCGGCAGTTGGTCCCCGGGGCTGGATCTCACGAGCGGTACCCCAACCATGAATCTTTCCCGCGCCGAGACTGGACCTCACACGCAGTACCCCAACCATGGTTCTATCTCGCGCCTGTGCCCAAGTCGTGACAGGCGGCGTCACCCACATCATGACGAGGATCACCACGACGGGGATATCAACGTCGGAAAACGGACACGAGCACCAGCTTGAAGATACGCGCATGAACTTTGTCAGAATAATACTGTGTTCTAGAATACTGTGCTCTTTTGTTAGCTGGATGTCTGGCTACGACTTGGCGAGAGTAACAAAATAGCAAACATCAACTAGTGCACGGGTGACACCCCTGTGCGACAATAAGAAATGGGCGCGATGCTGTTCACGGCGCAGCGGCGACCGGGACCGCTGACAGACGCTTGTCGGGCTGTGCCGATGTCAGTGACTGTGAGACCCGTGGCCGACAAGTCAATTTGTCGTGCTCATGCTAATGGATGCGCGAACTACGGATGTTCATTGGGGTAGTCACCGACTACAGATGTTTGTAGCAAGTGTGACGCTCTACAGCATCACTAATCGCATCGAAATTCTGCCTATGCCTGCCCTGCATGAAGACGCAGTGCTGTGCCTGACGTTACTTTCATGCCCACTCCAAAAGCTGACTGTGTTAATTTTGAGCTTGATAGACATTCCCTTTCAGTAATCAACTTGAAGTTGATAAAAACCACCTAGATAATGTGTGCTCCAAGGAACGTCAAAATTTCTGAAGATAATACGCACCCCCCATTTTAGCATTCATCAAACAATGAGCTACAGCACTTGGAGTTAAAGATGGCACTCATATTAAAATAAAATACAAGGAGTTATGTCGTACCTCTAACTACTTGGATGCGTTGACATTATATTGCCGAGAGCTGCTGACATCGAATGAAAAGGTTCGGAACTCGTTAACCTTTTATGTAACATCTAGTACGGTTTTTATTTTTGTTTTGTTTTATATCATAGACCTGTGTATACAGAGGTCTATCTTTATACGTGTTTACTTAACCAAGAAGCAAACACTTGTTTAAAGTTTATTCCCGTGTTCTGTCAGCCGTGGAAGCCGATCGGATAAATTTGATACATCATAGCTGCGCCAGGACTGAAGTGTTTGTTCGCCACAGCCGCTGCACTCTGCCGCTCTGGATGTAAGCGGATCCGAGAGATAGGGGAGGGAGGAGGGACGGCAGGTCGACGAGCGGGGCTTCATCCCCATATAGACAAATCACTGACTCCATGCCGCACAGGGGAGTGTAGAGCGCTGGCTGCAGCGGAGCAGCCGCGTGTTGTCTGTTCGCGCTGTGTCGCATCTCTCAGTCACGCCGCCGCCGGGCCGGCTGTCGGAGAGCAGCCTGCATACGGTAGCAGCGGTGGTTGGGTTCCAGATCGGGAGGGGGGGGGGGGGCGCTCGTCGTGTGGTGCGTAGACGGGATCGGACGATTCGGGTCATTGCTGTATTGGTGCTGATGTGAGTGCGTCAAATGTTGGCCCTGGTGCCAGCTGTGTACGTGTGTAACACGCCCTGCTCGAGGCGTACAAGGATGGGCGACATGTGAATATTGAACAGAGCATGTTCATCAACCTCAGGAACGAGGCACATTGGCAGCTAAAACGGACGTGGTATGAACGGAAGCATGTGTTCATTCCGGCTCTGTATGTATATGCGTTTCTGCCTCAACTATGTGCGTAACTGAGAACGAAGTGTATGTATGTGTATACGTATAAGATGTGTTTACATGCCGAGGAGTATACAAACATCAGTATACTGAGCGCACTTGTTTTACATAGTCTTACAGTCATGGGTGTCGATTTGTATACCTTTGGGGGTGCTGCAGCACCCCCAATGCTCAAATGAGCACCCCCAATGGTTTTCCGGGCACCCCCAATGGTTTTGTCCCTCAATAACTCTGCTTGAGGAAAATAATTGTTCTGCAGTAGTTCACTACTAAAAATAAAACAATTACGCAATTTACAAGGCATGAAATAAAGATGTAAAGAAAAGAAAATTTAGATTTAAGAAGAAGGGCGAAAAAAACGTTAAGTTGCAAAGATGGTGTGGGTCCGTCGTACACGGGTGTCGGGCCCTCAGAGGCCGGCAAAGGGTCATCAGAGGCCGGTGGTATGTACCTTCAGAAACCCTGTGGGGTCATCTTTAGAGACCGGAACGGGCTCAGGCGCTGATGGGGCCCTCAGAGTCGCCGGTGTGGGGCCTTCAAATGTCACCGGTGGCAGGGTGGCCGTCACATGCGCACTTGTGGGGCCTTCAGAAGCTACGATGTTGGGCCCTCAGAGCCGCCGATATAGGGCCTTAAGAGGCACTAGTGTGGGGCCCTCAGATATGGCAATGTGGGGCCCTCGGACTGGAGGCGCCGGTGTGGGGGCTCTCAGAGACACTGGTTTAGGGCCATCACAGGCGCGCGTTGGGCCCTCAGAACTGCTGTTACGGAACGGATCCTTCATAGGCCGACAAGAAGATATCAAGAGGTCACCGGTGCCTTCAGGAGCCTTGTGGGGTTCTCAGAGACTGGCATGGTGCGCTCAGACGCCGCTGGGACCCTCCGTGTCACCTGTGTGGGGCCGTCAGGGTCGCTGGTAACTGTCAAGGGCCCTCAGAACCGCCCATGTAGGGTTTTTAAAAGGCATTGGTATAGGGCCTCAGAGTTAGGGGTGTGGGGCCCTCAGAGACGCCGGTGTGGCGCTCAGGGGCGCCGGTGAGGGCCCTCACAGTCGCCGTTATAGGGGCCCTCAGAGAAATGGGTGTGGGGCCATTACAGGCGGGTGTGCAGCTCCTAGAGCTGGCCCCCTAGAGGCCGGTTAAGACCCCCAGAGGCCGGCAAGTGGCCCTCAGAGGCTGGATTGGGGCCCTTATGGAGATCTTAATGTTAGTACTTTTGGGCCCATGAGGTGTTCTTACGAGCCCTGTGGGGCCCTTCTGAGTCCAAATATAGCCAACGTGGACCCTCAGTGGCCAATTGGCGCCGCAGTGCCCCTCAGGCCCGAATAATCCGATGGGCCCCTGAACCTGATGGGGCGGGGGGGGGGGGGGGGGGCTCACGGGCCCACCTGGCTACGCCACTGAGGAAAATCGTAAACCCATAAATATCGAATTGCAATCACCTGTTATTTTTTTCAGCGATTATTGTGATCGTCTGATAAACGCCAGAGCCTCGTAGCTATACCGTTGCCTCCCGCGCAATGTCCGCCCCTGCGGACCGCAGGGGCTGCTGCACCGGTGCTAATCGCGGTCATCGGTTTCTGTCACCTTATTACAGAGGTGTCGGGGCTGCTGCCGAGCTGCCGGCAAATGTACGCGTTTTTTTTCGGAAAGATGTTTATGTAATGAGGTAGCCAAGTACTAGGACGAGCAGAATGATTTTGAAGAACGTTCAACCTTTGGGAAATATTAGTGGAAATCCCGGGATTATCAGTACCTTATGGGGATACACAACCATGCCTTGTAGGTACGGTTGTGCCCCATGGCAAAGCTACAATCTTTCACCCGGTGCAGGGGTTGAGCACCCCCAACCATTTTGAAAAATCGACACCCCTGCTTACAGTCCTCACTCAAATAATTCACTTCTTTCCGACCCGTAAACGCCGCAATCATTATAAAGGACGGCGTCCGGCCAAGAGACGAACAGAGACGGGCACTGAAACACAAACATGCGGGTGTGCCTGAACTCTGAACTTCGTTCGTCACGTTGTGTTTGTTGAGAAGGAGTTTATGAACTGAGCGCTGAGGCGTTTATGGACTGAACGCGACGCGTATATGAGCTAAGCGCCGTCCGTTCTGCGGTGGTAAGCGTATCGGAGGATTGTGCCACAGCTTTTGAGCGTTGTGCGCTCGCATGCAGCGTCTAGCAATGTCCATGAGATGTGGAATTTTCACGAGATAAATTGTAAAGCCTTTCCAATCAGTGATACCCCCAGGGCTTGGTCAAAACATATATATACATATGATATGACTTAAAATGTTAAAAGGGCGTAGCACGTCTAAAAAAATACGACTTACGCTACTTTATCGTAAACAATAAATATCCGTGAACACAAAGTGTTGTGTTTTGACGGGTGGGCGACTGAGTTGGAATCATTTTGGGGTAGTTCCACACCTAAAAAACAACTATCCACACGCGTGATGCATATCAGATTCAACAGTGCGTAGGGCCATCAGCGCAGGGCTGTCACAGAAAAATAATTGCCAAGTTCCGACCGTCAGATTGTAAGCAATTATAGGCTAGGCTGACTGCCCGGGAATTTATAGATACAGTTAGAGGCGGGATGGAGACTGGGCTCTAATTGCTAGGTCAATACTACCCGAAATATGACCTGTGACGAGGCCGTACATCATAACCTTCAGCTGTGAGAAATTACATATTATGACAAATGCTATCCGACGGCAGACAGCAGCGGAGCAAAGTTAAATGCTGCGCTGATTCTCGAGACCATTTCGAGACAATCTCTGCCATTTTGAGAAAGCAAACTTTTCACTTAATCTCTGTCAGATGTGAGATGGAGATATAAAAAGGAGCTGTCATTCTTTTCAGTCGACGTGTATTTATTGCCATTTCTATGTCCCAGATGAGTACGCGATGAGGATGATCAGCACTGGCTCGACGTTTGATGAGATCGGGGCGCATGACAGGACCGTGGGGAGAGTCACTGGGCACTGGCCCGCCGCCAGCGCACACGTGGGGCGCCCGCGGGGCCGCACTCGGCGACTTGGCACCGGGGTCGTCTCCACCACAGCCACTACATTATTAAAGTACACGCTCTTGGATGAACCCCTCGGGAGACTTCTCACCGAGATGTTCCCGGATTGGCAGATAAAACCGTGCGGCCATACCTGCAACGCGAGCGGCGCTGGCAGCGAACTCCGCTTACCAGTCATATAGATCCACACGGCGTGCGCACAAAGCCATGGAGACACCGAGACACGTTAACAGCCAGTCACAGTGCGGCGCTCACCCGCTAAACGCCGTGAAGTAGGTGTACTTGACGCGCGACACGTGCGTGCACAGCGCCAGCGCGTCGCGCTCGCTCAGTTGCAGCACCTCCGTCAGCGTCGACCACGTCAGCAGCATGAACGACACGCCGTCCAGCTCCTGGCAACGGAGGAGCGAGAGAATGCCGGTGACCGCACACACACGGGAAAACGTGTGGAGAAACGCACAATATGCATATACAAACAGGCAGGTACGACTGGAAAGCGGGTAAAGATTAGACATGTCATTCGGAACATGTTTTTATGCTACAATCACACTGATACCAATTTGGTACTGATGTTTGGAGCTTTGGTATTTTGTGTGATTTTAGGAATAGGTACTGGTAAGGCATGGGGTTTATTTCCGCGGATTTAGTGGTAATTGGACTGTTTTTGTTTCCCAATGCACTGAACATGACAAAACTGTAACAGATGTATCTCTGAGGTACGCCATTACTCGAGGGCAGCCAATTCACGAGAGAGAAGGTTTTGGACGGCAGACTCTGCGTTTTTCCAGCCGCACGGCCGGGAATTTCGGTGCGCTGCGTGGTGTCATTCCCACCACCGCAGCGGCGCTGTTTACTCTGCGACAACGGCTTTTCTGGTGGCATCAGGGAATTCAGCGGCTTTTCTGGCCACGTCGGGAATTTCAGGAATTCACACACATCGGCCTGTACGTAAACAGGGAAACTGGGTGGTGGCAACTCGTCTTATGGAGGCCTGAGGCCAGAGTAACTCACTTGAGGTCGCAGTAACTCACATGGGGCCGAGGTGGCTCACTTGGAGTCAGGCTAGCTCATCTGGGGTCGGAATAGCTCATATGGATCCGATGTAGCTCATCTGGGTCCAGGGTGGTTCGCCTGGAGCCGGGGTAGCTCACCCGGGGCCGGGTGGCACACCTGGAGCCAGGCTAGCTCACTTGGAGCCAGGGTAGCTCACCTGCTGTAGCAGACTGGGCACCAGGTGGGCGCACTCGGTAGTGCTCAGGTACTGGGCCAGGTCGGTGGCGCCCCACAGCCGCGGGCTCTTCTCCAGAGCCACCTGATACAGCGCCGGCCGGTCGGGTTTGGGCGAGGGCGGCTTCCGCGGGGCCGCCGCCGCTCTCTCCCCACCCGCCTCGTCCAGCCACTTGGGCCGCCTGCCGGCGCAAACACACATACACAGTAATAACGGAGAGCAAACAGGAGACCTGTGCTGTCAGGCGCTGGACTGTCGACCCGACTGAAAGCATAGTTTGCCTAGCATATTGTCAATTCAGACAATAATGGATGTTGAACGAGTTTACCCGGATGAATGGATAGTGAACGATGTGGCAGATTCGTTCCCTGAATTCTTTGATGACGACTCGATACACACCATTGGAAGTAACTGTAGTTGTACGGACATGCATCACAGTACGCTGAATACCTATCTCAAGACTAGCCCATTCGCATCTTTGATTCGACAACATTGTCTGGGCTAACACTCATCCCACCAGACGAACTGGTGATAGGTCAACTCCAATAGGAGCATATCCCTCCGTGGTGACCGTTTGGGTGGCTGGGTGACCTGTCCCACCGGAACACACGTCCCAATGAGCTCGTCCAATGCGGTACACCAGTCGGTGGTCGACTGAGTCCATTGTCTCACCCCTATCCTCACAGCTCATGACCCTAAAATGAATCTCAAGAGACCAAGAGGTGTCAGCCAACAAAACAAAACAAATTAAGATCGCAGACAAAATGTGCGGCGAAAGATTTATTCCAGGTATAAACCTCAAGCACCAGTAGCTAGTTATCCTAATATTATCCTAAACTACAAGCATCCTAGAGATAAAACTACCTAATGCAGTGCTTTTTTCAGTCATTCGTGGTAGGAAATACACAATCCCTTTCTGCTGTCTTCTCGGCAGAGAAGATTGCTTGGAAAGTTACGTAAGGAAGCAAGATGACGCTAATTTTTCTTTTCTTTTTTAATTTCTGTTGCTTAATGAACCGTTTTACTGCGTGAGTGTCATACTTGTAGCGAAACGCAATACTGCAAAGAAAACATTTTAGAAGTGGACTGTACTAGCGTAGCAGAGTTTCCTAACTTCGAACTGGCGCGATGGTCTGGCGGGTAATTCGCCCGCTCAAAAGTTTAAATTGGTTGCTATGTTTGAAGGCTGTTGAAATTACTCTTGTAACATGTCTGATGGGGTGCTGCGATTTGTTACTTGACGCGGGCCTGCTGGATGGACAATCTCCGAACCGCCGACCTCTGCGCGGGCTGTGCGACCCTCAGCGCGACCCACGAGTAGGTAGAGATCTCTAGACGTGAGCCGTCCCGCTGAGATCGGGCGCCGCCGAGTGTGCCGCACCAGCTGTGTGAGGTGCGCCGATGGATCACGTCGGTCTCTCACTGGCCGACAGGCCATTCCCACCGCACAGCTGCCCGGCATGGGCCGCCACAGCGACGGTGACCCTCTCTTGAGGCACAGTTGGGGCGGCTACAGACGTCTCAGCTGGTCTCAAAAGGAACCGATAACAGCCGGACCAGGGCCGGAAGACATCGGCCTCCGAAGGCACTGCTGATGATGATTGGACGGGGAAGGGGGGAGGAGAGGAGGCGCTAGGAATTCATCGGCCAGTGGCGCTCATTCAGAAGGCCCAGCGCCCATTCTGAGGGCCTTGGCAGCATTTGAAAGGCAGAGCTGAGACCGATAGGTAGCAAACTAGTCTCAGCTGGTCGCTGAAAGCACCGCTCGACCTGGGAGATGAGACGAAGCTCGCCCGATGATCCGATCGGCCGGAAGTCACGACCACTCAGCTGCCGACAGGAAAATTATCCATCGCCGCAGGCGTGGAAAATTCCCGCTGAGTTACCGGTGCGCTGATGAATTGACGGCAGCTAGTGTCGGTCGCTTGAGTGACACCGATAGCCGTCACCGCTGCAGTGAACGGCCAACAAGGGAGCGAGCCGTCTCCATGCAGGCGCTGTGCGTGATGTCCGGCATAACCGGCTAGCATTTCTATGGCATCACTTAGCGAGATGTAATCTGCAAAGGTCAGAATCCATTACGCAAGCGAAAGGGATACAATATGTGCTATTACATTAGCCAACTCAAGCAGGTAAATCGCAATGAACGAAAAAGGAAAAATGGAAAATCTCCGACCATTCGTCGGCTCGCAGGGCTCACTGGCTTACAGCTCAACTCCAATTTCACCACTAATTGCGAGCAGTTCATCCAGCCTAGCCTGTTGTTTTGGTTCCCGCTCAACTGAGCCGGTCCCGTAGCTCAGTTGGTAGAGCGTTGGACTCCGCGTGGTGAGAGCACGCGTTCCCGGTTATAACAGTCCGGGTTCGAAGCGCGACGGGCGCTTGACATTTATGGGCCTCCTGACAGGGATGGTTGCGGTTCGTGGCAGGCCGTAGCCAGGCGAAGTCAGTGAGGGGACCGGCCGTGCGCGGCTATGTGCGCACGTTAAACTTTGGACTCTAAATTCTGCCATAGAACTGGAATTGCGCGATCGGAGGGTAGAGGGCAGGGTCACCGCAACAAGCTTCGCTTAGCGGTGGTTCTGTCCTTGTGAATCCTTCCTATCAAAAGGTTCGGACTAAATTTATAAAAAAAAATTATTCAGAGGGCCCACGGTAGTGAGAACAGGCCGTGTGCGCCATTCCCTCGCCCGTGCAGGACTCTTCACAGCCGCTAACGCGCGGGGGACTAAACCTCTCTTAACCGTTCGACCCTGATTGACCTAGAACGTTGAGGAAAAAAACGATCGCATCGCTCGTGATGACGGGAAACCAATCATGCGCCAATCAAAACTTAGCATGCACGGCATATCTGCAACCCCTATTCAGAAAACCACATCACTGTGGTTTTCACTCTCGAGTACCGCATCATCGACCCCTAAAATTGATGGCGCGATTTCGTCTATCAACTGGCTGCAGAATGGCGACGCTCCGCGGAAGCCGTGTCGCCTGGCCGCCCAGTTAGCGCGGTGGAACTTTGACAAGGCGCCGTTAATCTCGGCGGGCGGCTCGGACCGGGCCGGTCCGATACGTCACTGTGCCACCCTCCCGTCTCGGATCGGTCCACCCCCGCTCCCCGGCTCAGCGAGTTCGGCCCCAGGCGACCGGAAGATGGGCCGTATTGGTCTGTCCAGCTTCATGAAGATATCGACGACATAGCTCACAATAGTCGCCAGACATTGTCACCCTTTCGTCTCTATTATAAAATTTGCCTTCTTTTGCGGATTATCCACACTGCGATAAATCCCTATGATAGCCTCCAACGAAAAGTCCCTAGCACTCATTTCGTAGAATAGCCACAAAACAGCTGTAAATAAATGCCGAATATCTAATATCTATATTCTGTAGCAAACGTTCGCCTTTCTTTCACCAAATAAAGTCCCGATGCTTATTGGCCACCGAGGAGACTAATAAAGAAATGTCCAAATATGAGAAGAAAGTATCTGATTAGTTCTCTCATATTAAATGCAAAGTAACCTAATTTTGAACGTTCCGCGAAATGCGACAGTGGCTAATTTCACAGCTTTAAGAATTTTAAGCTTATTAGAAAGAAAACGACCAGCAATAGAAAATGGCCCATCCAAAAGTTTATTCATCACATCTGGGCGCCAAACCGTTAGCCTGAGTTTAACCTTCGCCCTGGCAGGGGGGGGGGGTGTCGATGCGACCCCCCCTAAGATTTTTCGAAGATAGCGTAAAAACGGCGGCGCGCAGCGCCGCCAAATTTGGCACAGCCTATGGGGCAACCTTTTTACATATGACCTGAAAATTTCAGGTCCGGGTGACCTTGGGTCAGGTCACCAGGTCAGAAAAACCGGTACAAGGTCATGGTCAAATTCCAATTTCCTTTTCACACCTGTCCAACTCACAGTTTTGCACTGATTTCCTTCAAACTTTCAGGATGTGCTAAGTTCACCGAGTTGTATAACATATAGTTCGGGTTTTTTGAGGTCACTGGCCTGAGGTCAGTTAGAGGTCATTACGTCGTAATGTTAAGCCTATGGGGAAATACTAAATTCGGAAAATACTGGAGATATCCGCTTCGTTCTATCACTTTTGTGCTTTGAAACCACAGTACTTAACAGCAGGTCACTTGGTGCTTCTTTGTTTGGTGTACTTATCCATGGGTCAGGTCAAATGAGGTCAACTGAGGTCAAATGACGTTTTTGCCAATAACTTGGCACATAATGACGCTAGAGCTTAAAAAATAGTATCATTGTATTCCTGGTGATCAGCCGAATCGAATGATATGCGATATGATGCAATTTGGGTAACTTTAACTTAATTTATTAATTCAAGTTTACTTAAAATTTAAGAAAAACTTTAAGTACACTTAAGCAAGCAAAAAAGTATACCATTCGACGCGCCTTGACGTGCTGAGTTCACTGGTGCTTTTCTTTTTGCTCTATCTTAATTAGATCAAAAGTTATAAGCGAAAAACTTTTGACCTGTTTTTAGCGAAATTTTTACATTTATACCCCCCCAAAACCCCCCTAAATATTGACCTAGAGCAACCAAATTTGCACAGGGGCGGGAACTCCAGGGGGCCCACCTACCTACCAAATTTGGTGTTTCTAGGTGCCATAGGAGCCAATCGCGAGGGGGGGTCGCATCGACCCCCCTCCCCTGCCAGGCCGTGTTATGAAAAATGCCCTGCCAGGGCGAGGGTTAATCTACCAAACAATTATTATAAGTTCGCAACGCTAACTTTTCATCAAGCACCCAGGAAGGGAGCCCGAAAATCCTTCTTCCTGCGATTGAAAGGAATAGAAAGCCATCAAGACACAGGTTACTCACGCCGTCGGAGCGTTTCTTTAGAAATGGATCCATATTCCATTAATAGCAGTTTGCAGGACGGCAAAAGGCTCATGCAGAGTGGTAATATTTCGACATGTGTTTGAAGAATTGATAAAAAAGTTCTTACTTCGTTTCGCATCAGAGTGGATGTCAGCTCGCATTCTTTTGTTTTATTTCATTGATGGCGCATGCACCGTGCAACTATTCCCCAAGCTGATGAAAGAGCTGTTCTCGAGACCAGTAAGAGTTACGGCCACTTTACGGCTTGCAAAGTTTGAACAACTATCGAAATACATCGCATAAGCTGAAACGGATATCAAAAAAGCCAAATAAAGCACAAGGAAACAGAAATACGAAAACCAGCGCCGTGTATAGGCACTGCGCTCATAGACAGCAGTGCCGTGAGACCAGCCGCAGGAACGGGTCGGTTCCCGCTCTGTCAGTATTGCTGGGAGAGAAAGAGCTCTGTCTGACCGTACTGTCCGTCACCCGCACCTCACTCGTCGCACCGGTGCCCGTTCCGGAGAGGAGAGCCGCCGCAAACGCCGTCGATCGAACGTCGACAACGGCGGCTTCCACCACCCATGTCGTCGTCTGAACCGACACGGAGGAAATGCGGACGAACAGACGGAGGAAATACGGACGAACAGACGGAGGAAATATGGACCGACGGACGGAGGAAATACGGACCGACGGACGGAGGAAATACGGACGGACGGACAGACGGAGGAAACGGACCGAGCGAGGAACACACAGATGAAATGGACCGAGGAATGACGAGACCGAGGGAAGGAAGGAGGGGGCAGACAGACAGACAAAGACGGACAGACGTACGTCAGACAAGAGGTAAAGACTCATATTATAGGCTCCCGAAACTAACAAAGGCCGTCAGAGGTGGCTGAATGGTGGGTGGTCCTTTGAGAGCGCGGTGCCTCCGAAAAGGGCGTGTGGGGGTGGGACGGGGAGAGGCAGAGACCGTGGTACGCTGCAGTCTGATGGCGGATGCGGTTCTTACCCAGCCTTTTGAACCCCAACGTTAAACAAATCCAGTTTCGACCTTGGCACAAAAACATGCTCGGCAGAACTATCAAATAAAGGACGACTCGCGATTTTTTTGCGGGGGAGGGGGGAGAACACAGATAAAAGATACTGGCTCATCGGTCTTATACATACATTAGTATTAGGCAGATATTCCTGCATATGATTACCACGGGTTTGGCACTTGAAGTTTAACTGGCCATCAGAGGCCAAGGTTGACTGAAGGGTTATGTTAGTTACTTTATTTGACAAAACAGCGTTCATTATTTATCTATCAAACGAAGCAGAAAAATTGATTTAAAATATCACACTTCCAACTGATCCTATGCCCCGTAACCATCGGTCTAGCACTGCCAGATCGAGGTGTGAGTCTGACTGGGCGAGCGCAGCCAGAAAGATCTGGCTCCTGATGTGGTAACGGTCTCGGAAACAGACCGACGCGCCGCTCCGACCAACCGACCGACCGACCGACCGACCGACCGCCTGACAGACCAGCCGACCGACCGACCGACCACCGCGTCGCTCCGACCACGCGCCTACCGCCGCCGGACGCAGCCCCTGGCATCCCGGCAGCCGGAGCGCATATTATGGCCGACCTGGCAGCTAATATCGCAGTCCAGACCGACAGATGGAATATTATTGCATTCTAAGTGGCATTTGGACATCTATTTTAGAGCCACAAATGCATTAGAGCCTCCTAGAAGCGCCACGTGTGGGATGTTTTAGCCTGATGCACTTTAAGTGATTAGCACGACAAAAAGTCGGTAAGAATCAGAAGCCCATTGAACTGTCATACACTGCACCAGTGGCGCTTCTAACGAACCCTCAGCGGGCAGTGGCTCTGTGAAGCTCTATACTTTAATTCAACGACCTCGGGTCTTCGACGGCCGATAACGACCTCGGTTCGGGAAGACCTTCGGCGACCCCGGCGCCCGGCGCGACTCCGTCCCGGACGGCGGGGCGACTGTTTACTCCACGCCACTGAACGCTCTGTCATCCGGCCGGACGCGGCTGTCGGACGAGCCGTCAAACTTTCCGCCGGCCGCCGAGTGTCGACTGTCGGCCGCCGCTGCCGTCCCGTCGCGTCACACCCCAATCGGGAAGGCCGGGGGCGGCTGGACGGCCCGTCCCCGCCAGATACCGTCAGAATGGGAGCCTCTGCAGGAGTGGCGCGATAGCACGGCCCATTGGCCATTCCGGGCTGGCTGTCGTCGCTTGTTGTGGTCAGTTGTCATCCGCTGAGACGCTGGGGCGGGGCAGGGGCGCGTGGCGACCGGACGCCGGCGGCGGCGGGAGAGGCAAAAGACCGATGGCCGGCGCTCTCATCTGCCTACGCGGCACGGCACTCGGTGCCAATGAGCCGAGGTCAGGAGACCGGTCGCCAAGCGCCGGTCTCCCGCTGGCGGTGGTCCGCGGCGGCCGGATCGGCCCGCCCTCCCCCCTCCCCCCTTCAACAAGGCACCGTCGGCTGTTCCCCGGACGATCGCAGAGCGACCGGCCAGGCCACGGCCATTCGTCACCCGGCAGTCCAACAAAAAGCGAAACGGAGCTAAAACGAAGCCAACGCGGATCAGTCGGGGCATCACGGTCGCGCCGGCCGGCGCGTCACTCCGGGGTCGGTCGATCCTTGGGAGGACAGGGAGGGCCGAGGGAGGAGTCACCAGGCGACGATAGCGGTGCGTCAAACCGCGAGTCCATCCGCCCGCTCTGTTGTCTTTTCAGACTACTGCAGGCCTTCGTCAACAACCAGTAGAAAAGCAGGCTCCAGTTAAGTCCCGCAGTAGACGACGATCGGCTGCAGTCGAAGGACAGCGCACGGACGAGTGAGGACTGGAGAGACGAGACGGAGGCGGTAATGGTTAGTGCCGCTCAGCAAGAACAGTTAAGCTTCAGCTGGGTTCCGCTACGCTCATAGCAGATGACGGAAATGTTTAATGCTATGCGGTAGTGTTCTATCAATTCGCTGGTTTATAAAGCAGCTGCAATAATATTGATGCACGATTTTGTCGTTCTTGCTTCAAGTTTATTTGACCCAGTTTCTTTTATCGAGCAGAACTCACCGAATGAACAATTTTATTGAAGGGAGATCTCCGCGAACCGACTGTTTTGTCGGGGGTAGGTCACCCGATTAACTGTTCTATTGAGATCTCACTAAGACGGTGGTCCAGCAAGTTGCACACGCAGCTCGCCAAGTTCCACCGCTCGACCGACTCAATAGACTCCTGATTTGAGGAGACATTCCCTGGGAAACGAGAATCTACTGCGGACACAGCATTTCTGCGAGCTCTCCACAACAGCACGACACAAAGCGGATTCACATAATGTAACGGAATTCCGCGCAAAACGGCCTTGACCTGGACAATATAATCTTCAGATCAAACTAACTATTCTACGAATGTAACAAGTAAATAAACCGCTACAACAACGTGATGACTGATCATGATTCGACTTTAGGGGTATGGTAAATTGCCGGTATCATTGTCTTACAGTTGCAGCTATTAAATCATATTACCAAAAAACCGCAGATGAATATTAGACAATCTATGATATCCAATTCAATGCTACTCGCAGATCACTTGATATTAACCCTCGCATGTGTGCGGCGTTTGCCAGCTTCTAATGTGTAGGGGGGGGGGGTCGGTTGGACCCCCCCTTGCCGTTTGGCCCCTGATCGAGCTAGAGCTTCGCGGAAAAAACGAGCGTGTTGCCCGTGACGAGAGGAAGCCGATGATACCCAATTTTAAGGTCCTAGGTCATTGGTTGACCTTCCAGGTCAGGTCAATGACCCAAAGTCGGGAAAATCGGGACCTGTTAGAAAGTCGTAAAGTGTGGCTGCTAAGGGGTTTTTCGGGGTGCTGATCACGAATATCGTGTTAGTTTTGATCACAGATGATGTCTTGAAGCATTTAGACCAGGTCGGGTCAGGTCAGGTCAGGTCAACCAGTAGGCGTCGTGACGGGTATTCGTAGTACGTGTCAACCGCCTCTGACAGCTTCGTAACATGTTACGAAGTCACCAAAACTACTTCGTAAATGTTCAAATGGTTGCTAAATTCGAATTCAGCTCCAAAAACTAGCCTAGAAACATGTAAAACTCGAAAAAGTGACCCGAGGTCACCCGAGGTCACCAAAGGTCAGTGACCTGACCTGACCTTCAGGTGACCTTGACACACACGGGAGTAACATCAAATCACATGTTTGAACGTTTGAAACCACGAAAAGCTTGCAAACACGCGGCTAGTGCGAGCCGACATACGCGAAATCGCGATTCCGGCCAAACATGGTCTCGGAAAAGAGGTCACAGGTCAAAGGTCATTTGGGTCAGGGTCATGAAATTTTCAGGGTAGGTGTAAAATTGATCAATGCGAGGGTACTGAAAATTTCGTCGCGATCGGCCGCTTTTTACGCGAGTTATTCGCGAAAAACCATGGGGGGGGTCCATCCGACCCCCCTACACATGCGAGGGTTAATTTATGGGTCAATCCACCTCAAATCAAATGAGATTGAATAGGGCTACTCAATCGGTGGATTAAACCAAATTATTTCCAACTCCTGCTATAGCAAATCGCATAGGCATGACAATCGCCCAGGACCGCCGAAATCCTATCACACAGAGTAGTTTAAAATAGCGAAGTCTCCTAATAAAGCATCGGGCTGCCCTGATGATCAAACAAAATCAGTCTCTCTGTTAGGGCTGCAAATGGCGCCGAGCACCGAAGGCGGTATCATCATCCCAGTTCAAATGTTTTGCTCCTCGGCGTTGTGCCGTCAGGTTTCCGAGGTCATTTCTGATTCGGTGCCGGCGTTTGATCTGGAATTCTCTGCTGGTGTGCCGGACCAACACGGCCTGTATGTGTGACAACACGCTAAACTTAGAGCCCGCCCCAGAACAGTAGGCGGGGAGGCGCACAGCGGCTGAGCAGCACGGTTTGAGAGTTGAGACGAGGCATAGAGAGAGACAAAGTGTCAGGGTAGAGACCAAGGACGGCTGAGATATATGTATAGTAGGTACAGACAAATGACAGATCAGCTGTGGTCTGCTGAGTAGAAAACGGCTGAGCTGAGCATCAATTGAGATAAAAAACGACTAAATCGGAGAGAGGAGCAATGTATATGACCGATGAGTCATGAACGAGGGGTGGGATGAGCCGGAAACGACGGGCGTGACGTGACGTCTGACGTTCCCCTAGTGAATCTTAGAAGAGGTCATAGCATGTCCGAGACGCAGCCAGAAGAGACGACTGAGCCACAGCTGAGAGATATGGGGCAGCAAGACCACAAAGGCGAGACAACTAATAGTTGAGCCACATATCAGATACCTGCCAGAGCGCGCTGTTTTATCGCAAACAGCCCCGGGAAGAGATACGATAGCCAGGACGCCAGGGAGAAATCGGAACAATAGCCACACAAACCATTGGCATGACAAAGTATTTTTTCACCACCAGAAATTATTACGGCAAAGATAGTAATCAATTGACGGGGCACGCAATAAATATTGCAAAAGGCAAGCAATAAAAGGCTTCTTATTTAACAGCTGCGAATAACAACCTCAAACTTTTCCCATAGTTCCCAGCATACGGTTCTACCGGTCGAACCGTGTTTAGAGAGATTACAGCCTCAGCAACGGAAACAAGCTTTTAAAGTGCACTTCTTACGCTGATTACATTTCAAAGTAAAGCCAGACCTCATAGCAATTAGCATGTAATATTAGGCTGTCTGACATCGCAACATGATCCCTCTGTTCACAAAATATCAGCAAACCGGTACAGCTAATGTTTCAATGAGGGCTGACGCCTGACAAAAAAGACCGGGTTCAGGTTTCTCACTAAAATCGACCGGCCTAATCAGCTTTAGATCCGTATTTTCAGTGTAACTTGACGTCCCAGCAACGCTTGCACAACCAGTTGGGACTGACGGGACGCAATGGCCTCAGGTCAGTTGTGCTAATGAAACCTGACGGGACAGCCGGGCGTTGAGTCAGTGAAGCCCTATCGTGACCTTTCCGCGACTGTCTCCCCGTACTGTGGCGCCAGAAGCCCCATATCGGCGCACCGAGACGCAATCGGTGACAGTAGGGACCGGACCAGACCCGACATCATCAGAGAGGACCAGAACCGACCGGACCAGACCCCGTCGGACCGGATCGGAACGAACCAGACTTGACTGGGCCAAACCCGAATGGACCGAAATGACCAATGTCGTATCCGAGCAGCATAATTTGGATTTCCTAAAATATGTTGGATTTAAAATGACTCATCATGAAACAAAGCAAATTCCACAAAAGCGTTACATAACCTGCCCAAAAATGCACAACTGGGTCCACCTTCATCTCATCAAATTATGCCCAATCCGATCTGCCTAAGGGTGTGCGCATCGCGCAGTGCATCGTGCTCATATCCACGCAGCCCGCTACCAGTCCAACCATGTCCCTCTCGTGAGCTCGCCGGTCGTTACGTCCCTCAACAGTGGCGGATCACGCTACCACAGTCCGACCCGGACCGTCACCTTCCACTCGACCACAGCCAGCCCGTGCCAGTACCGGCCGGATCCCGGAGGACGGGACGGTGATCAGGGGATGGCGGGTCGGCACGCCACCCTAGCCGCTGACCCGGCAGCGCAACACACGGGTCGGGGATACCTTGAAGGGGAGTGTGATCAGCGCGTGACTGTTTTTTTCAGAGTGTTTTTCCGCAATGCCAGAGTGTTAACGGGCTTGGTGACCGCATGCTGTCCAGCCAGTGAGCAATCACGTCAAGCGGGACGTGGGTTACCGAGCACCAGCCGTGGAATGGTCAGGAAGTCATTATCGGCACGCGGGCACGTCCAGTGCCCGACAGCCAGGGGGTCTGGGACGCGGTATGTTGTTCCTCTCTCCCCTACATAAATGTACACCTACAAACATACTCCCCAACATTTCCAGTGCATGGTACGAGCGCACAGATGTCAGCCATGGAGCTGTATGTCTATATTTATCGATATTTTTATCAATACATTAGACGTCACATATGTAGCAATTAGAAACGGCCTCCATTAGTGATGCTCCAATCACCAGGCAGGTGATTACACGCTAAAAGTCCTATGTTTGGTGCCGCTGCCTCGGTAACTCGTAGCACGCAGTTCGGCATAAGCTGACGCGTGATTTCGCCCTCGGATAACCGCGGAGATGGCTGTCCAATCAGCAGGCGGCAATCATGGCGACCGGCGGCTAATGACCGCATTCACCGGGGAGCCGCGCGGGCCGGCCGCAGGTCGGGGAGGCCGCGCGACGCTGGACGAACAGACGAGTCAAGAGACACATGGACCGACCACCGGCCGCTGCCTGCTGAACCGGCTCTCCCGAGCGACCCCTGGCCAAATGACGCTTTGACCCGAAACATGGCACACACCTACGACCTATGCGGGGTCATATGTGGCTCGTTTCCATATTCTTATATCTGAGCTTATAATTTTCGATGGGTTGGATAAGTTGTAACTACAACTTATTCTTTTCAGCGACCGAATTCATCTTAATGCCTTCACTGCACCCGTTTACTTGACGCCTCTAACCCGGCAGGAATTTATTCCTGTGACCTAACCCACCCTGTGAATTATATCCCGTGACCTGACCATCCCCGCGACCCTGTGCCCTGTGACCTCACCCACGCGACCCGTAACCCTGACTGACCCGGCCGACGCCTGCGCCCCGTGGCCGACTGACGCCCCCCCCCCCGACCGACTGACGCGTCCCCTGACCGACTGACGCGTCCCCTGACCGACTGACCTGCCCCGTCGGCGCCGGGTGGGCGGCTCCAGAGCATGAAGGTAGTCGGGCCGCGCCCGTTTGGCCGGTCCCAGTCGCTCCCGCAGCAGGGCCGGCCCCGTCTCACCCGGCGGCAGATCCACCGACCTGCCGGACAGCACGGGCGCGGATGGTGAGTGATACAGACACGGACAGACGGAGATAGCGGACAGACAGACAGACAACAGACACACGGGCGCGGATGGTGAGACATGGACGGATACAGACAGACAGACGGCAGACAGACAGACAGACAACCGACAGACAGACGGCAGACGACAGACAGACAGACAGACAGACGACAGAGTACACACAGACAGACGACAGGCAAACAGGCACGGACTGCGGGAGTATCAGACACGGGATCACTTTACGTCGCAGACACAGACAGACAAGCAGACAGACATACCTACCGACAGATAGACAGGTAGACTAATGGTTTCAGATATGGCCCATTGATTTACTAAAGCTGACTATGGATGATGCTCTTCATTACAGCAGCGCTGTCGTTCTGGTAAAAATTCACTCTGGGCATTAGCGATTCACGGTGTGCAAGCGGCATGAAAAGTGCATTATCTCATAAAAAGTATGCCTACCGGACACTGTTGACCTGACAGTCTGCCGAGAAGTGGCTAATGGGTACTAACCTGCTACCCTGTTGGTCTACTGCATACAGAGTAGTGACCTGCTGGATACAGAGTAGTGACCTGCTGCTCTGCCGTACGGTGGATACTGCCCTGCCCTGCAGGCTAGGTTCTGACTGGGCAATGGATACTGATCTTCTGGTCAGCCGGGCATTGACTTATGATATGCTATTCCACTAACCACTGACTACTGACCGGGCAGCAGGATACTGACCTGCTATCCTGTTGGGTACAGAGTACTGACCTGCTGTTTTGCTGGGCGGAGGGTACTGAACAGTGACCACTGACCTGCTGTTTTGCTGGGCGGAGGGTACTGAACAGTGACCACTGACCTGCTGTTTTGCTGGGCGAGTCGCAGCGTGGTCCGACACCGGTGCGGACACGCGTCCGCCGGGTGCCGGGTGGGGGCCACCAGCGCGGGACAGCACTGCAGCCGCGCGAACAGGCTGGCGCAGAACTCGTCCATCTGGTGTCGGCTCAGCGGCAGCTCCATCACACCGCCGAAGATGGTGTTGTTCACTCTGAATCGGCAGGCACGGGGGTCAGTAGAGCGGTGGTCTAAGTTCAGTGGGGTATGATTGGCGAGGGGGGGGGGGCAGGGCAACGCGGCATGTGGGGAATGGTGCAGTATTATGTATGAGCCAGCTGGCGCAAGCTACTTGAATGAAGTACGTAAAATACAGCCCACATAAATATCTTGCGGTTCATTTTTTTTTAACTGAACGCGCCTTTGCTGATAACTACATCCCTTTACAAATGTAACTAGAATGACTCACTTTACAAATGTAGATCCCTTGACAAATGTAGGTACTACAGTAGGGTAAGAAGAGCACTCGTTGCAACTCAATAATAACAAAGGCATTGTCAGACGAGGATATCAGCAACAGAGACAATTTTCGAAAGAAATGCAATAACGTTATGTTGACTTACACCATGAGTGGAAAGGAATTTATGTGCAGCGACCTGTGTAAATAACGACCGAATTTCGGTATACTTTAACCGACTCCAGTTTGATAATGAATGGTTCATAAAAGTATCAATAATGGCCATTAACTTCAAAGGATTGAGAGCGCTCCTGGGTGCCTCCATTAACACTAGCGCTAGTGTAATGGAGTGTTTCACTTACGCGCTCGCGTAAGTGAAAATAAAATTGCTTGTCAATAAGATTGCACAGTAAACCAATTTCCCTTTATAGCGACTTATGCAAAACGCTGAGCGATATCATTTACCGCACCACCTGACACGCCAGCTGAAACGTGAGGTGCTGCTGCCCCATCCAAACAGCCCATGACCGACCCTCCCAGGTGTGGTGGTGGTGGTGGGGAATGGTCAGACCAATATTTCTTCGGTCAAACGGCCACGGGTTCGGAGGCCGGGACCGTTTCGGTCCGACGCCCCACTCGGCTGAATTCGGAGCCGCCTCGTTCCCAAACGTGCCGTTTGCTACATATGCAAATGAAGGTCAGAGCGGACGGGTCATACTGTATAGAGGATCGGAGAGTGGTGTTAAGGGTTACACCAGCTCTCTCCTGAACCAGCATAGACATAAGTCATAACCAATAGCTATGGCATCGTGAACGGGTCCATAAACGGGGAACGACGAAACATGCGTGTCAAGGGAGGCAGTAAATCCCAATAAACTGCGTGAATGTGTTATCATGATGCGAATATGCGATGTATGCGGACGATTCTTTGACTGGTTCTAACTTCCAACGAAGTGTTCATGGCAAGGGAAACACCATAGCTGCCATATGAATCTAGCACACAGTTCAGTTTGAATGGGCCATAGTACTGCCGCGGTTTCATGTTCGCAATTGTTGCAAATTCGTATTACGACATTCAGATGCACTAACTTTGTTGGGAACGCATCTATCAATTCCATGCAGCAAAGCGCATTGACGAGCGCTTGAAAAGAAGCGCTTAAACACAAAGAATTGGTGTAGGTGGACGGCTCGACAATCTTTTGAAGAGTAGTTGCTTGGAAACTATTGGTGTCTGGAATACGATTCAAGGATCGTGGAAGTGGCAAAACAATGCCGAGCAAAACAGGGGTTTGGAGTTTACACTTCAAGTAAGTGTATCGTGCCATGTTCTATCCTGAAATCAGCACTCACTCAGCAAACGCAATAACTCGTCATACGGCGCAGTTTAAAGGAATTTAGTTAATCAATCCTTAAATGTAATTCAGAAGTAGATATCCATTCAGCGATGCAATTAGCACTAAGCGACCATGCTTGCATAGGTGGAGAATTGTGCCGAGCTGGGGGTGCTCGGGCGCAGCAAACCCGCCTCCGCCCTAACGGTGCATTTGACATCTGCCGTCTGCTGCGGCTCCAAAGCCAATGCGGCGTGGAATTGGGAGAGCTCGAGCACCATCAGTCCAGCACAATTCTCCCCCTATGCATGCTTGTATCATGTGGAGGAGTAATACTAATGAAATGAAAACGTGAATCAGTCAGGCAGCTTCGGAAGCTACCTTGAAGAAAAAAGTGCATGCGCTTTCTAGAATCCATGCATGATATTCATATAAACAGCGAGCATAACAAAAAAGAGATAGGTACAGCGTTGTTCCACCCACATTGAAAAAAAAAATAGGACCGTAGAATATGAAATTGCAATCTGCCGTCTCACAGCACAGCATATACCTACGAACAGCATGCCGCGTTGCGCGCGATTTAGGTGATAAGATTCGGAGAGATGCTGATCGCTGGGGGCCGTCTGAGGATGGGAGAGCGCTGAAAGATGTGACGCCAGCGCCGCAGGGAGGGCCGCCAGAGCTCTCATCTCCGGCGCCGCGCGAACCGAATACCGTGAAAATGTTTACCTTCTCGTAAACAGGAATAGAAATGCTGGGGGACGTCCGAAAGCTCGTCTTATAGTGGCACTTGACAGGTACAGTGCCTACGGCTATTCTACGGCAGTAAAGTGCTTGCAGCAGTTCTCACATAAGTATCGTGATCGGCGGACAGTCAGGTGTTTTACTTCTTTGAGTCTTAACTCTTGATTTGACCAAAAAGGCCGGGATAGCTAGAACGCAGCCTCAGATGACATCAAAGGCCACGATAATAGGAAAAATGGCTGCCAGCTGACGCAGTTACCGCGGCCTGCGGAGAAATACGCCCCAACTTCTCCGTCCACAGCACCGCAGATGGCCTATTACACAAGCGACTTCCAAACAACCCCTGAGCTCGCCAGCAACAGACTCTAAAAATATGTCTCATAAAAGGCGGAGCAACAACAAAGTCATCATAGAAGGATGATCCTCTGTTTGGGAGACGACCAACATACGACGATGTCGACATTTCTTTTTGTCCTGTTGACAGGCGACTTCTCAATCCCTACTGCAGGAGTACGTCAGGTCATTAGGTACATTAAATTTTGGTTTAATGTATCTACAACTGCAAGCCACCACTCAGATACGCTTTCACACTTTGAATTGAAACTCATCACCACTTCAGGACTTCAGGAGGAGCCGCGTCCACCGTTCCATGCGCAGTGATAACTGTTGACGTGAACAGGGTTACCGTCGCTATAGACAATGTTCGGAATCCGTCGCGCTGTTTCGAAAGAGTAACGCAATAACTCAATAACTCGTCATACGGCACAGATCCGCCGCGCTGTTTCGACTACAGAATGATGTTTCACTTTTCACAGGCAATTATTTGCCTGGAGTGGTAGGCTGTGCCGCATCACACGGGCTGAGTTCACAAATTATAGCTTTGTCCCAATGCTCACAATCTACACGCTTAATTGCGTGATAAACGGCACAACCTAGCGCTCCGGTCAACTGATAGCTTCTGAGGAGTGGAACATCATTCTGTAGTCGACTATACATACGACTGGTCGCGCCGCTCTGAGTGCTGGCATCACCACGGCACGGCGTGTGTCGATTGGGACGGTGAGCGATTTGTTTGTTCGTTTTGTTGAGTTAGGCCCTTTCGGTCTGACGAGACCATTTCAGGGCCGGAAGGATGATAGGAATTAGGGGGAGACATTGGTCTGGGCAGATACCCTAGAGAGTCGCCGGGGCTGAGCCCGTCCGAAAGGACAGGCCGACTAGCCCCCCAAGCACTCTCTGCACCCGGCTACAGGGTGCGCTCCCTCGGGAGCAGCGGTGCCGCCCCAAGGGAGCAGCCTGCATGAGATAAAGGTGCCTGTCCAGCCCGGAGTGGGGGTTGCGGCGTGGAGGAGAAGGATTTCTGTGTCCTGACTCCTGAGGATGAAAGCGATGGAACGGAGGCGGTGAGCGAGGGTCCCTGCCGTTTATATATCGCGCGGTAGGGTACCGCAGTGGTCGGCGGGGTAGCGGGTTGTAGCGCAGAGCGGGCGGGTTAGGAACCGATCTCAGCTGGGAGTCCCTGGAGAGAATGACTGGCGCCGCGCCATCGCCGGCAGACACACAGTCCGCTAACGGCACTAACGGTGTTTGCCGACCGAGACAGCGCGCGCCCAAATACGGCCAGCCAGGGGAATACCCGGCCCCGAAGTCATGCAGGCCAGAGTAAATACCAACCCCGGCCCGACACCATACCAATCAGGGTAACAATGCACTGGAGCTGGCCGGATGCCCTCCTACGGCACATCATACCAGCAAGGGTAGTATCTGGAGCTATCACCCGACTGGAGGTGACAGTACACGAAAAGATGGCACGACCCGCCAGCCAGGAGAATATCTGACATCACATCAGCCACTGTTGAAGCACACCGTGCCAGCCAACGTCAGCCGTGTCTTACTACCCTACCCAGGTGTCTTACTTATTCAACTACAGTCTGACTGAATAGGCCGCGACGGCACGCCGCAGGCATAGGAAAACGGATACCAGCGTGCTGGGAGACTGACGAGTCAGTAGCCCCAGTATTCTACCAACGCCGACACAAAGTGCGTTCGGGGAAGAGAGCCTGCTAATATGTGATGAGATATATGCGATGCCATTTCGCCAGAATCACATATTACGTTATAGTAAAAGATATTACGCGTTGAGAGGATAAATATGGACAATGGACATCCATTAAGATGGAAAATAAAGTGCGTGATGAGTGCGCTTTGCCTAAAGGTTGAAGGTTCGGGCTCCTTTTAGAAACGCAACAAGCTGTTCGGGCTCCTTTTAGAAACGCAACAAGCTAACGATGCGTGCTTGTTTTGCTGTAGTAAACACGCATCAATGGAATAATAAGGCATACAAATCAAATGCAACGTTCTACAAGCTAGTTATTTTCCTCATCTCTGGCCACCAAAGATGAGGAACGTTACACAATCAAGCACTCCACAGTCCGCAAGAAGCACTGCAATACGGCAGGCAACGAGCAGCAGGTTATTGAAAGTGCAGAAGCGTGCTTCAGTACTGAAGTGCGATTCAGGACGTCCCTTTGAGTCAAATGACACTACATGGCCCAATAACGAATGCCGTAGAACCGTGTAACGATCGATCTACACGGCAGAGTGAATCAACTATCAGCAACAGTACCCCGCTAGTTACAACCTCACCAGCGTTACAGCGCTAAATCAGACAGGCATTCGCCGATTAGCTGTCGGATCCCGCGGCCGAGCCTGCCTTACGCCGGTGGTGCATGGTTGAGCTCAGTACCCGGGGTGCCGCCCGGTTAGCGGTCGCCCCGGGCCCGCCCGTTTGTACCGACACTGGGGGCCAGTCAGTCCGGCGCGCCAGACTGACAGCGAGCAGCGGCTTACTTGGCTTTAATGAGGTCGTTGGTCCAGCCGGGACGCGCGGGGCCGGTGGACTGGAGCAGTTTGAGCACACGGCTCTCCTGGTAGCCGGCCCAGACCAGCCGCGTGAGCAGGTCACGGGCCACCAGCCGCACCGGCCCGGCTCCGACCACCTGCCGGCGCAGACACACGGGTCAGACCCGGCACAGACATACGGGTCAAACCTGGGGGTCAGATCTGGCGCAAACACACGGGTCAAACCTGGGGGTCAGACCTGGCGGGCGCAGACACGCGGGTCAAACCTGGCGCAGACATACGGGTCAAACCCGGCGTGGACACACGGATCAAAACCTGCGCAGACATACGAGTGAAAACCGGCGTAGACACAACGGCCAAACCTGCCGTAAACACACGGGTCAAACCCAGCACACACGGCGGTCAGTAACGGCATATGGGCTACCTGCATCCCAGCAAAGGTATACACAAATGTTTGTGTGAGGTCGCGGGTCACACCAGAGATTCACCTGGCAGCCGGTCCACAGATTTCATTCAAATCGTAAGTTGGACCCACCGCCAGTTAAATAAAGGCACAGTTCTCCCGGGCTCAGTATAACCTTTTCTCGACTGTTGCAACTTCGCTTTACATACATCGTTATTCGGGCCAAGTGGTATGCTTCTATACAGCCTCAAACTATCTGCCACTAAGTTCTGAGACGGGTGTATTATTCGCTACACGTCGTTGAGGACAACAGCACACTAATATTGCGACACATGTTGAATGTGGGAGAGAGGGAGGAAGAGGGAAGGGGTGGACGGAGACGGAGAGGAAAAGGGAGAGAGGCAGAGGGAAAGGGAGGGAGAGGAGGGAGGCAGGAAGAGGGAGGGAGAGGAGGGAGGCAGGAAGAGGGAGAAAGAGCGAGAAAGAGAAAATGTGGGAGACGGATAGATATGGATAGAAAGAGAAAGAGAGGAGAGAAGCGAGAGAGAGAGAGAGAGAGAGAGAGAGAGAGAGAGAGAGAGAGAGAGAGAGAGAGAGAGAGAGAGAGAGAGAGAGAGAGAGAGAGAGAGAGAGAGAGAGAGAGAGAGAGAGAGAGAGACGCGCACGCACACTAAAATGAGACAAAAGAGACCTCTTGTTTACGGTTGACTAGAGTTAATCAGATTCCGTCCGACGCGGGGCCACGGCGACAGAAATATCGCTGAGTCAGGGCAATTACGGCATTTTTGAACTGCGTCGAACAACCTTTCTTGTAGAGATGTAAAAATCAAACTGCATTGTGATTGATAATCTCTAGTGTGCTGTGTTAATTGACTCGTTATCGTTGTTTGCGTTACATCTTTTGCCTCTTACACTATTGACTTTTAGGTTTAATATCGAATTGCATTCATATGTGAATGCGATCGTTTAGGTATTTGTGTGATAAAAAGATTAAAACACGTTACAGAGGGCACATAAACAATACGTATCTGTTGTGAGCTGGCCCAGTCGGTGCGGCGGCACAGTATCCTGCCCCTGTCGGGTCGCGGTGCGGGCCGCAGCCCAGCAGTGCGGGCCGCGGCCGGGCCGTCCGGCCTGCCGCCGCGGGGCAGGCCGATCACGTGATCAGGTGTAAGCGGCACCTGATTGGTTGTTCGTTGTATGTGTGTGTGTGTGAGGTCGATGTCGTGTGTTACTGGCATGGTGGGGTCAGTGTGCTTTCGGACTCGCTCCAATACAGTCTACAGACCGCAGCTCGCCTCTCAAGAGATCACCAGGGCAGGATCGACGACGACATCACATGGCGCAGCCGACAGGATTGTGGTCGAACGGTGTTGTGCAGTGAAGTGTCGCCCTTACATGCAACGAGCGGTGGTGCATAATCCTGCACCCATCCCACCCGTCCTTACCAGGGAAGTCATCTTTTCATTCCTCCTCTTGGGGTGATTGAGGGTGGCGGCCGAGGGTCTCACCATTGAGACAGTCGGTTCGAACTCGCTTCCCGTGTCTCGCCATCGAGACGCGGGTGCGGGACTCCCTCTCATTCAAGGGGTGCGACCAGTCGGCTCCGGCTAACCTTGCCATCAAGGCGCTGGAGTATCACTGATCTGTCCGTATTCAGTGGCCTCGCCATCGAGGGGCTGAATCGGGCAGTGGCTGGCGCCTTCCTCACCATCCTCATCTATTCCCATTACTCATTTTTGTCGGTCCTCCTGCCCAAACACTTCAGAGGACATCGCGGAGACATTTCTGGTACTTCCTGATACTTCTGCTCTGCATGGCCTACAACCTACGCTCTAGCTGCAAGATGGATCAGACGGACAGCACTGGAGAAGAAGGCGCACCACCATGGCTGACCAAGCTCGTAACCGGACTGCAGGAACAGCATCGTCAAAACCTTCAAGCACAAAGGGAACAACACCAGCAAGACTTTAATCTACTGAGGGCTGAGATGCAAGGTTTGCGTCTGCAAGACGAGGCTACGGCATCGGACGCGACCGGGGCGGCTCCTGGAGATGCTTCTTCGCCTTTTGCTGCTCACAACTCTGAAGAGACCCGAGTGCCAGTCGTACCACAGAATTCACAGAGTCCTGCATCATCTGATAGTGATCTGGCTGTGGTGCCACCTACAGTGAGACCGCCTGCCGTATCAGCGCCTAGCAAGTTGTCAGAGTCCATCAGCCTCAGAGACTTCAGAGCTTGGAGATCATCTTGGAATGACTACAGCAGACTCTGTCAGCTTCAATCCTTCAGCCGTGATGATCAACTGGCGTACCTGAGGGCGTGCTTTACCGAAGACATGCGTGCAGCCTCCGAGCACGCCATCGGCATCAGAGACAGCGACTCCGTCCAGTCAGCACTAGACAAGATTGAGTACCATCTGCGCCAGCAGCGCAGCATTGCTATCGACCGAGTGAAGTTCGAAGAGCGACGACAAGAACAGGATGAGTCCTTTGATTCATTCTTGGTTTCGGTGAAAGAGCTCGCCGCTGACGCGGAGCTGTGCTCTTCATGTACAGATCAGCGGCTCACCACCAAGATCATGTCAGGGCTGTACAATCAGGAAACACGACGGAAGCTCCTGGCCCTTCGCCCGTTCCCAACGCTAGATCAAGTCACAGACATCTGCCGTTCAGAGGAAGCCGCCCAGGTAAACGACCAAGCCTTACAAGACGTCATGAGCAGAGGCCAAAACGTCTTCAGCATTTCTCGTCGACTTGAGCCAGGCCAGCGAAGTCCTTCACGAGGACGTGCAAGTCAGTCATGCGGACGCTGTGGTCGGGCCAATCACCCACAAGGGAACTGTCCTGCAGCAGGTCAACCCTGTTTCTTCTGTGGAGCCATCGGACACTTCGCTTCGGTTTGCCGCAAGAAGCGAGCGTCTCAGCAAGCGCAGGCTGCCACAGAAAGTTCCACGAGATCACGCAGCAGACATCGCCGTGATACCAGCCGTGCTGATGTGCCACAAGTATTCGTCAGTAGTCTGCACCACATTCTGCAGGCTCCTAAGATCGCCATCAAGGTGGAGACATCAGACGGTACATTCATTGGTGACATCACTGCAACTCCAGACTCAGGTGCTGAAATCACGGTCATGAGCTCAGCCTCTGCACACAACCTAGGGATCGACGACAAGGAGCTGTCCAAGCCACCAAGTCTCAACATCACAGCTGCCAATGGACAGTCCATGCAATGTATTGGCACCTTCAAGGCCATCCTTCGTTTGAATGAGAGAGCAGTTGAAGACACAGTTCACGTCTTCAAAGAGACGAGAGGGCTTCTGCTCGCATGGTACACAGCCAAGAATCTCGGAATCCTACCGGACCACTACCCACAGCCTATCCCGCTGCCTCGTGAACCCTCTGGGACAAGGACGACCGATGTTTCTCCAGTCGAGTCAAAGACGTCCAGCGAGAAACAGAAGCGACAGAAGCAGCTCCGAGATGAGCTGCTCGAGGAATTTACAGACGTCTTCACATCCGACAGCAACCCGTCGCCGCTGAAGCCCATGACTGGCCCTCCGATGGTCATACACGTCAGGGAGGACGCCACACCGTTCGCGGTGCGCACGGCCCGACCTGTGCCGTTCGCATGGAGAGACAACGTGAGGAGCCAGCTGGATGACATGGCTGCCCAAGGAATCATCGCACCGGTGGGCGAAGAGCCATCAGAGTGGTGTCATCCACTCGTTTTGGTAGCGAAGTCTGACGGTGGTGTAAGGATATGCGTCGATTACACCAAACTCAATCAGTTCGTGAAGAGACCGCTACATCCACTCCAGACTCCAAAAGAAGCTGTTTCGAGCATCCCCGCGCGATCAAAGATTTTCTCAACGCTGGATGCCAAATCCGGCTACTGGCAGCTCCCCTTGTCCGAGGATAGCCAGCATCTCACAACCTTCATCACTCCCTGGGGGCGCTTCAAATTCCTGAGAGCGCCTATGGGATTGGTATCGACAGGCGATGAGTACTGTAGACGCGGAGATGCTGCCCTTCAAGGACTGGATCACATCGTTAAGGTGGTGGATGACATCCTCGTGTACGACGAGACGTTTGAAGAGCACGCAGACCGTCTACGTGCTGTCCTGGGCCAGTGTCGACGGCACAACATCACTCTCAACGAAAAGAAGTTTTGTTGCGCGATGGAGGAGGTCCAGTACTGTGGCTTCAAACTGTCATCTGCTGGAAAAGAAGTCGACCCTGGAAAAGTCACAGCGATCTCAGACTTCCCCAGCCCCACTAACATCACGGAGCTGAGATCGTTCATGGGTCTGGTGCAGCAGTTCGGCGACTTCTCCAGCGAGATCTCCTCGGCAGCTGATGCACTTCGGGGCCTCCTGAAGCCGAGCAACGCGTTCGTATGGACACCAGATCACCAAGTGGCATTCAACAACGTCAAGAAGGCGCTTTCATCACCGCCCGTTCTGGCTCATTACGACCCGCTACTTCCAACTGTCCTGCAAACTGATGCTGCTCGACTGAAGGGACTTGGGTATGCCCTTCTCCAGCAGCATGGTGACCACTGGCGTCTGGTCCAATGCGGTTCCAGGTTCATTTCGGATACAGAGTCTCGATATGCCATGGTGGAACTGGAGCTGCTGGCGGTGGTGTGGGCCCTCAAGAAGTGTCACATCTTCTTGCGGGGGCTGCCACACTTCACTGTCGTCACTGACCATCGGCCACTGATAACGATCATGAACGACTACACCCTGGACGCAGTCGAGAACCCGAGGCTACAACGGCTGAAAGAGAAGACCAGTCTCTACAACTTCACAGCAGTGTGGCAAAAAGGAAAGGAGCACGTCATTCCTGATGCGCTGTCACGTGCTCCTGTTGAAGAACCAACGCCTGAAGATGGACTGCTCATCCACTCTATAGAGCACCATGTCCACTGCATGTCTATCGCTGTCATCAGTGAGGTCTCCAGCCAGCCTCCACATCTCCCAGACCCTCGACTCGACGAGCTGAGAAGGACAGCACAGCAAGATGAAGTCTACCAGCAGCTCCTGCTCGCTGTCTCTCAGGGCTTCCCTTCTTCGAAAGACATGCTTCCCCGCCCTCTCCTTCCTTTTTGGAATGTTCGCCACGAACTTTCCTCGCATGATGGACTGGTCCTGAAAGGTTGTCTCATCCTTATCCCCAACGCCTCTCGGAAGAGTACCCTCGAGGCTCTCCACGATGCTCACCAGGGCATCGAGCGCTCCAAGAGACGAGCTCGCCAAACAGTCTGGTGGCCTGGCATAACCAGCGACATCGTCAACACAGTCGGCAACTGCGCCGCCTGTCAAGAACGCCGGCCCAGTCTTCCTCAAGAGCCGATGGCAACTGAACCTCTCCCATCAAGGATTTTCGAGGATATCTCGTCCGACCTCTTCTCCCATGCTGGCAGAGACTACTTCGTCTACGTAGACAGGCTTTCTGGCTGGCCGATCATCCATCAACTCCCACGGGGCGACACGACAAGCCATCAAATCATCAAGGCTCTCCGAGAAGCCTTCGTCTCACTGGGGGTTCCCGTCAGGCTGCGAACAGACGGTGGTCCTCAGTACAAGAGCCGAGAAGTAGCCAACTTCCTCAAACGATGGGGTGTGCAGCATGTCATCTCGACTCCGTACTACCCCCAGTCCAACGGTCACGCGGAGTCAGCAGTGAAACTGCTAAAGCACCTGGTCTCCAAGACAACTGAGGGTGGCTCGTTCAATGACATGTTGTATCGAGGACTACTAGAACTGAGGAACACGCCTCGAGCCGATGGACGCTCGCCAGCACAGATGGTCTTCGGTCACCCTATTCGCTCCTGCGTTCCGGCTCATCACAGCACATTTGCTGCTCAGTGGCAGCAGCATGCCGACGAGTGTGACTCCAAAGCGGCCAAAGTCCTCGACCAGGCACAGAGACACTACAACTCTTCGGCACATACGTTGCCATCGATGAAGATTGGGGTGCACGTCAGGATACAGGATCCGATCAGCAGACGCTGGGACAAGCTCGGTACCATCGTCGGTGTCGGGTACCACAGGGACTACTTGGTCAAAACTCCGAGCGGTAGAGTCCTCTGGCGTAACAGGCGTTTCATCCGGTCATCGCTCCAGCCGCCACTGGAGGCGGCTGGGACGCCGTCAGCAGATCACCAGGGTCGCGGAGGACCACGGAGGACGCCATCAGAGGCCACTGCACCGCGACGCCGAGTCCGGTTTCAGCTGCAACCGGAGTCGGTTCTGCGCAGAGGCGGTCGTCAGAGACGGCCGCCAAACCGCCTGGGCTTCGACGACCACTGATGGGACTGCCTCGCCGGCAGTCCTGAAGAGGGGGGGGGGAGATGTTGTGAGCTGGCCCAGTCGGTGCGGCGGCACAGTATCCTGCCCCTGTCGGGTCGCGGTGCGGGCCGCAGCCCAGCAGTGCGGGCCGCGGCCGGGCCGTCCGGCCTGCCGCCGCGGGGCAGGCCGATCACGTGATCAGGTGTAAGCGGCACCTGATTGGTTGTTCGTTGTATGTGTGTGTGTGAGGTCGATGTCGTGTGTTACTGGCATGGTGGGGTCAGTGTGCTTTCGGACTCGCTCCAATACAGTCTACAGACCGCAGCTCGCCTCTCAAGAGATCACCAGGGCAGGATCGACGACGACATCACAGTATCGTGGATGTTTGGCTTGTTTAGCATCAAATCTTTGAACTCAATCTGAAACATCATCGCATCCTTTTAAAAAGAAAAGTTTCAATACAACTACTTCAGCATTTAATTGAAGAGCGAATGAGTCGAGAGAAATTCGGTGGGATTAGAACTGGCCTAAGAAGACTTTCAAGAAACACACCATCATTATCTGCTCATAAAAAAAAATTAAATGACATGGAGAACTCTTGAAAGCTCGTCACTGCACGCCTCCCCGAAGTGTATATCCCGGCTCCTTCGCACTAGCAGCGCGTCCCAGCTAGAGTCGCTGCACGTCTCCCCGAGTGGATTGCTCAGACGGCGCACGAGCAGCCCGTTCTCTGCGACAGGCTGTCCGGCACAGGCGGTCTGCAGCTAGTGGCTGCGTGACTATGACACGGGAAAGGCAGAACAGAGCCTCCGCGGCGCCTCAAAGACGCGGGCATCTGACATGATAGAGAACATCTCAGAGCCCAGGAAGGCAGCCCTCAGCCGCTGAAAGGCACTTCAGAACAATGTCAACTCGCGACGAGTGGGGGTACCCATTGTTAAAACGCCGGGTCCTTTAGGGAAGGAGGCGTGCCAACGCTCTTTGAAACTCCACTTCCATAGGCCACGTAGGAACATTTGACGTCTAGACCAAGTACATTTTATAAACACGCCAGTTTCATGATAGTGATGAAACAGAAAAAGCTACTGGAATAAAAGGAATTCGAGCTATCGATGTACCGTAAAGTGGGGCTATTTGAGACAGTGGGGCTATTTGACAGTATTTAAAATCGCTATCAAATGAAGAGCGTTTGATTTCTATGTGATATTTTTGCTCAGGAAGGTGTAGAATCTAACAGTAAATCGCCTCAGCAAAAATTAATCATAAATTTCAAACGGTTTTCATATTATAACAATTTTAAATACTGTCTCAAATAGCCCCACTGTCTCAAATAGCCCCACCTTACGGTAACTTTCTTCACAACCATATTTCTTCTGAGTTCTAAATTCGAATAACACTCAAGTCAAACTAACTGTCAGACCAATCATTCATTAAAAAGCACTTGCACGAAAGTCGAAACGTTACCTATAAAGACCGTGTTCAAAACTTGCATTCACTTTTTTTAGTCAACTCACTGAAAGTCTTTTTCTCAATAGATGTGGTTACGAGATTCTGTGGGCCAGAGGCACGGAGTGTGCGCTGTGCGGCTGCACTCCCCAGGGTGCCACCGTAACAGCTTGCACCTCCCTGACTTAATTTAGCAGCACTAGCCAATACAGCAGAGCAGCCGAGAGCACCAATTAAATGAAGAGCCTATATATCACTGGGCGACGTCAGCCCGCCGGCTGACGTCTGATGGCTAAAACATTACCTTCAAAGGTCGGAGCTCAAAAACCGTAGCGGCGCAGCAATTACAGAGCGCCTTGAGCGCCTATTTCCTGACAGGAAAAAAAAAATTCCGTTACACTGTGTTATCCACGAACACAGATTTATCTGCCGTCGCTCCATCATTGATCAATGTTCATTGGAATCATGAAAAACCTTGAACGTCACCAGCACTGGACTTGTGTAGTTATTCGCAGGTTCCCCGTTCCGCCATGACGGTGTCTATCCCGATACGACTGAGTAATCGGCCGGAACCCAACATTTCTGATCAGAATAAGCGAAAATTGGGACACTCATCTGGGACCTAACAATCCCGCGCTATGTCGAGCGTTGGCATATTACAGAAGTTAGCTGCTTAGATGTTGCGTCCGAGTCACACGATGCGTGAATTGTCGGAAATAGTGAAAACTTCCTCACAGCACCAGGCAACCTCAAGGATCCCGGGACACACCATCCAAGAGCGAGCCGAGTTACACAGGGCCTCGGCTAACATGTTAACTACTGGGGCAAATGCCCCAGTAGAGTCGAGGAATGCCCCAGTAGTGGTCAGGCTTTGCCCAACCTCCACAAAATGAGAATATATCAATATTAATGTACATTCTTTCATTCGGGAGCGGTTGAAGACGTTTGTGGCAAGAAATCAGGGGCGGCGGAAGAGGGAGTGCACGGTGTGCAGCTGCACCCTCAATTTCCATCCAAAAACATAGGCGTACAGCCCACCGCTAAAGTAATGTAGGGTTTTACCAATCTCAACGATTGGCTTTGACTGGCGATTGTTTAATGCGGAGTGATCGAAAAGAAGATGTCAATAGCTAAAATTGCAACTGCAAGGGTGACGATACATACATATAAGCTACATTCAAAGTTTAATTGTAGTCTGACTAATCGTTCCTAAGCTTCAGAAGCAGAACATACCCATGACTGAAACCGCACATTACTTCTGCTGTGGACTGTAGGTACAGGTCTCGCGGGTTTTAGCGGTAGGTTTTGCACCTAGAAAATTTAGTGTACTTCAGGCTATATCTTCGTCGTCTTCAGCTTTTAAGTGTTGAAGATGCGATCGACTTGTTGGGTAACAAGCCGGCCATGATCGTGTAAAATGGCTTCATCGTAGATCGATTAGTTTCTGAGATATAACCGGAAATGTAAAAGTGCAAAACCTACCGCTTAATCTCGCGAGACCTGTACATTGGCAAGGATATCTTTCTACACCCCATAATCCATCTTCGTTCGAAAGAGCGTCAAAAATAATGACGAAATTACTTCAGCCACTTTTTTGGTCAGGTCAAAGGTCAGGTCATGGTGAAGGCCAAATTTCGCCGATTTTCAGGTCGAATATCGACAGTTAACAAGATGCCGACGCATAACTCGGGAACCAGTTAGAGCTACAGCACCGCGGAAAAGCGCATTTGATAGCCATATTAGCATGCTTTCTGGTTATTTCTCTTAGATTTGACCTAACGTCAACGGTTTTGCCTGCAAGGGGCAAAAACTACTAAAAAGACGATTTTGGGGAACAGTTTTTCTGCAATAACTTTTGACTCATGCCTTGCACGAGCCAAGGCCCAATGCAAGCGCTTTCTTTTACCGACATCGTGTTCCTCTCGTCAAGACACATCAAATTAACTACAATTTGACCTTGAAGGTCAACTTGAAAATTCGACCTCAGGTTCAAGTCATGATCTGACCGGAAATTGTCATGTTGCATATCAGTCGATCTGCATCGTCGAACCAAACACAACTAAGGCATTTTCATCGCTCTAGCATGCCTCTTTCAAAAGTTATTCGCGAAAAACTGTTAGATACCATTCGTGAACTGAGATGACCTCAGGGGCATAGAAAAGGATCACGGGTGCTATTTTCATGTTCAGTGTGTCAAAGTCACGTACAGTGTTTTATAGTGTTTAGAATAACTTTCGTCCAAAAGAGGTGGTTTTGAATTTCTCCCATTGACTTATCCCATTGATCGGTCGCAAAAGTGAGCTGACCTTAGGTCACCGATATGAGAATTCCGAGATATAAATTTTGTACATGCTGTTGCCCTTATCAATCGCTGAAAGTTTCAAAGCGATCGGTCACTCGGTGTAGCTACGGCATACATTGAAACATTTCATGAGGTGAGGTCACTTGACGTGACCTGGTGACCTGATCTTGAATGGCCATGGTCTGAAATTTTTACAACACGTGTAAAATTGATCGATGATGGAGCGCCGCCGTTTTTAGATATCCTCGAAAAACCGCAGGAAAAACCGCAGATGTTCAAACACCCCCCCCCCCCCCCCAGCAGGGCGCCAACACACTTTGACGATTTGCCCCAGTAGTCAAAATTCCTTAGCCGAGGCCCTGGAGTTACATACTGTTGAAGCACTTCGTCAGTCCCAGACGCCGGTTGGACATTGTAGTGCAAGTACCCTTCTTTAACGTCGCCAAAATATTAAAAATAAAATATGTACGATAAAGGACTACAGAGAGGAAAGATTTTCAACCCCGGTAGGAAACAACTTATCATCAATACCAAAACAACTGCTTTAACTGGTCGCGGACGAATAGAGGTGTGCGGAAAGGTAAATAAGAAGGCCTATTGCACTTGCAGTCATAAAGGCCTATAAAAAGACGGCGACCGGCGCCGGTCGATATCCGAGTCCGATCCCGCAGCCCCAGTGAGTTGTGACAGTCGAGAGACCGCAGCGATCGCCCGCTAGCTGGACTCCAATGCCGATGGATGCTGACGCTGATCTGAGTGATACGACAGCTCAGCAACCCGCCTAACCGATCATTAATGTAATCAAAGCCGCTTGAGGATAGTAAGGACTCCAAGCAGATGCTAAGCCAGGAAGGCCAACTTCAGTTATTTTCGGACGTATAAATCACCGCATTCACCCAACCGGAAACAGAAAAGCACATAAAAACCCCAAAGCCGTTCGACTGAAAACGACAGCCAGCCTATCAGGTGCCGTTGAAGCCCCATTCAAAAGTTCGTCCGGTGGGGAGAATGGTGACATTTGCACGGCAATGTCGGCGCTAAAGGGCACTTTCAGACGGTGATGGACGCGGCACCGCTCGGCATGACGCGTGGGCCAGCGGCGGGACCGCCAGCGGAGAGTGCGGCGGAAAACTTCCCGCCCCGACACCAACTTGGCACCCGGATCACTCGCCCGGGTCCGAGGCCCTGCACCGACCAGTGTATTGTCACACCCCGGGGCGCGGGGCCATTCTCGGCGCCTCACGAGCGATGTCGCTCATTGATCGCCACCGGTGCTCTCCCACGGAGTTCGCAACGAGCGCAGTTCGTGTCCGGAGCGTGAACAGACGGCCGGCACGGTCACGGCTGGGAGTCTGAAATGCACCACCTACCCCGGCTATCGATCGGCTATCGGACTCAACTGGCCGGCATTCGCACGTCGGCCATCGGCGGACTGAACCGTTCACGCGTCGGCGTCTGCCAGCGACACACAGCGCACATTTCATACCGCCACCGGGGTCAGGTGGCGATTGCACAAAAATACACGGGCACTTCACTACGCCGACAACCAACCCGAGCATACAGGATATGGCGTTAAAAATAAAAAGCTTACTGAAATCCTAATGAAGCTCGGTTTAGTACAAAACTCGGCAGCTCTTCCGTTATGGGAACCCTGACAAAATTAGGCTGTTCCGCAGAGCACTGGTGCACCGCGGGCTAGCCTAACATCCAGGGTTCTGTGATTTAGTTACGGGCCTGGAGAGTCTGACAGCGGCTCTGAATGTTTGCCTTTGTCCGCTGGACGGCCTATTCGATCACGGAACAATCGCTTAAAGAAATGATTTGTAGATGAAAAGCTGAAACGGTCAAATAACAAGCGGATGATTGCCAGATGGATTGAGCATCTGACAGCAGGCCAGAAAGGAAAGTATTACAGAGCATACCTTTCAAAGAAGCGACAAGTATGCCAGCACTTCAAATTCCATCGACAATGACATGCTGACAAATACACTGAGGGCTTTTATCATTAGATCGAACCATCTGTCATGTTTTTCATTCAAACAAGCATTATCTATGGCGGTTATTTTGAGGGCACCCGCTCCCCCGAACGGGCTACCCCTGTCCCCATAACTACTCCACCTTTGGAGTCCCCCTCCCCCCTTCCCCGTCAACACCGGTCGGGGGACCCACCGGGGATGGGGGAGAGACGGCGAGACGCCCGTGGTGGGCCGCTTTGGCCGTCTGTCACAGCCGCTCCGCTTTGGCCGCGCCGCCGCGCTGTCCCGGCCATCAGTCGCCCGTTACCGGCGCTGAAAGCATCATCTATATTCCGTCGTCGAAACGAATGATGCATGGCGCCATCGGAGTCAGCTACCATATGGTGGCCGGCGGCGGTCGGCCGGTCAGTTCAGGGCGGCTCTGATCGGGAACGGTCCGTCCGAGCCGTCAGAGCGGCTGACGACAGACACAGTCAGAGTGAGGTCGGGTCGGGTAGACGTGTGAATGGGCTGTAGTTGAGCCGCAACTGAGCGGGGCCGAACAGGGACTGAGCTGCGAATACGCTGCAGCCAGGCTATGTTTGAAGTGTGAATGAGTTGCGGCCGAAATGTGACTGAGCCGCAAAACGGCTGTGACGGCTCTGCGAATGAACTGCGACAGAGCTGCGGTCGAGCCGGAAATTGAGCTGCGAATGAACTGCAGCCGAGCTTATTCCGAGCGCTGAGCCGTCCACGAGCCAGCGGTAACCGGATATCAGCCTTCTATGCGACAGCCGGACCGCAGAAAAACAAACACAGCCATCATATAGCCTATTGAAATTTCCCGGAGCTTTGACAACCGGGTATTGTTTGTGCAGCGCGACAGAACAGACTACCGGAGGCTGTGCGACCGTGCGCGGCAGCAATCAGCGTCGGATACTCACCGGTGGCAGCGAAAGGGTAGATGTAAAAAAGGCCTTCAGAAGTTTACCAGACTCGCAACTGAGACTGTTGCCGATGTCAACACGGGTCGCCCACACAACATGTTGATCCCTACCCATTTCAATGTCGGATTGGAACTGGGAACACCGGTCTGACGGCCGTGCTCCAAAAAGGCGGATCGATAACATGCATCACCACCACAGAGCTGAATAAAGCAAGGAAATGTGCCTTCGCGTCAAGTCCTTGCTCCTAGATCCTACAGCACATTTTCATTAATAATGCATACATCAACGCGCACATATTCATTAGGTATTCATCCATATGTCGCCTGCGATTAGGATGTTTTATGTGCCGATTAAATACCAGCTTAGTAAAATGTTATTATTTGATGGGTACATTGCAAAAAAAAGACTGCATTTCCACGAAGCGTGGGTAGCTTTAACCTCAATTTTCATTCCCTTGTCACTCTGATGGGAGGATTAATGACCAAGCTACTTTGATGAAGTTGCGTTGGTAAGAATAGACGCTTTAACGAGAAACTTATGAGCGGCAGCTCATAAATTAATGAGCAGCACCACTTTAAGCCGCAGCCCGGCCTCCGGCCAGCCCGTACACAGCGCACTGTTCAGGTTTCACACTAATTGAACAAGTGGAAAGACTAGACAGACAACATCCCAATTATGTAACTATAAGCGGTGACAGTCAATATGCCTTGTGAGATTATCAGAAAAAATAACACTATCAACATCGGCAATACGTTGGCTAGAGGCAAGGAAACTTCACAGTAGATAGAGTGTGGCGTGTCAAGCTAACTTGATCGGAATGAGCGTTATTCAGTTATTCATTCAGTTTATCTGAAAAGATCCACGCAAGAGGAGGCTTACTGTTTCACGTCAATCTATTAAACGGTAAGAATAAAAGTGCTAGACAAACAATTGCTCCAATCTGAATCAATAAGGTGACGTATCAGCTATGGAAGCCGACGGCAGCTTTACTGGATATTAACGCAGCCGTCTCATCATCGCCTCATCACCTCATCTAACTATAACATCTACAATACATTACATAATTCCAGGGGCGCGGGAACTTCTTTCAGACTTGGGGGGGGGGGGGAACACCATAATAGAGATCAACCTGGGGTACCCCGAAATCTAGTTTTCTCAATCTGACCGGTTTTAGGCCACTTATATTTCATCACTTTGCTTTTTCGACGACAAAAGAAAACATTTGCAAAAAAGTGTCTCAAAGTTGTGGGGGCACCCCCCCCCCCCCCACGGGCCTAGAGTTGGAGGGGGGAGGCAGGCTGCCCCACTGCCCCCCCCCCTGGTTCCTGCGCCTATGCATAATTCCATCAATAACGTCGTTAATATGCAATAAGGACATCAAAATACGTGTGGCATTGGCTAAGAGCCAGTATCGTTGTGTTCCCACTTCCCCTAACATGAGTACCACAGCCCGCCGGTCCATTTTGGACGTCGTTGCGTATTTCTTCGTACGAACTTGGATGTTACAGCGGCGCACATAAGGTCAGAAGCAGGAAGGACACAACAAAACAAATGTAGATTTCTTTCCTGAGAAAAGAGTCCGCCAGTAGTGAACAAATAGCAAACGTTACAATTGAACCTAAAGGAACCTGGCAGCGATAAATAGCGGTTCGTACTAAGTACTCACAACGGCATAAGCCTGTTGAATCGCTTCCAGTTCTTTACCCTTCGGAGTGCTGAAGCCATTACAACTGTTGCATTATGTTTCGGGTACACAGCCAAAGAACACTGTTTCGAGAAGGAACGTGTGCAGCCCTAAAGAGGGCGTTTCTAGTAAAATTCAGAGTTATGTCTGCACATCATTAATCTTGCATTGGGAGTCCAATTTAAAATTAATGGGCCCGTGAGGACCAGAAAGTACAGTCGCAGTGCTGCTGGCAACATCTCATACAGGGGCGGGTCCAGGGGAGGAGCTTTGGTGGCTAAAGCCCTTAACCGAAAAAATATCCCGCCCTAACGAGCTTCTTATCAGAGCGCCGCAACTCTATAAAAATCGCCAATAACTAAAACAATATCAGAGGAAGGGGCTAGATAAAAAGTTATCTTCGATCCTCACTATTGGCGCCACAATCGTACATTTGGCCGCCCCTGACAAGTGGAAAACATGCCGCCCCCGATGCCATTGGCCCCTAGCCGAAGAAAATCCCGGATCCGCCATTGATCTCATGCCATTTAAAATCTTCACAGGACTAGCTGGCTGGTGGGAGGGTGTCTGAGGTAGATTGGCGGCAATTTCCGTCGACATTTCCGTTAACGACCAGAGGACGGAGATCTAAGATCGAACCGTTCGAACCGCACTGGGGCATTGTTCTGGATTGACAGGCCTCGCCTACCTGACTGCAGGGCATTCGGCAGATAGATACTATCCGCAAGATCCTATTTAACAACTCCATTAGCGACTACAAGCCACATAATTCTGTGAAACCCATTAGTATCCACTCTTTCCATCCACAGTTGATAAGCGGATTTATGAATTCATTATTTGGACTTAGCAAGCATCCCCGTAATGGCGAAATGGCACGTTTTAACTATGCAGTGGCCCATATTATCAGCCGGGATATCCCTCCATTTCCCTGCTCGTGGCGAGCCCAAGGCAGGGCGGGGTTACGATGGGGCCATGAACCTGGAGGGGGAGCGTTAGCGTTGGCGGGGGCGAGTACGGAGAAGTGCGCAGGACGTGGGGGAGCGGGAGGCCTAGCGTCGGTACAGAAGGGGGCGGGGCCGATCAGCACCTACCCTTGGCTGCGCCACCAGCTTGTTGGTGCTGAGCAGCGGGCCGGTACAGCAGGACGTGTTGACGTACAGAGGCCCCGTCCACGTACTGGCTGCACTGTCTGGACCCGGCAGCTCAGCTTCCTCCGCCTCAGACCCAGCCGAGCCGTCCGCAGCGCTGCCGAGCAACCACGGGAATCAGAACGGGGCAATGAGACAAGACCGTGTTACCTACGTACTGGAGAACCGAGTACCAGTGTCCCGTCCAAACGAGAACAGGACAGATTCGGGTAACGGACCACGTCACCTCCTCACTATCGCTTTTACAGGTCACATCCGCTCATGAGAACCCAGCTCCTAGTCGCCGCAATTAACCACCTATGAAAGAATGAACCCAACTTTCCCTCTAGAAATTAATCACCGCTGTGTGAAACTCTAAACTAATCCAACGTACCAAATAGCCTCTATACGAAGTGCTGGCTCCTTACTCACTGTCATAAAGCCGAGCGACTTTTCCACTCCCTCACAAAGCAGCAGTGTCCGGGGAGCCTAAATCACGTCCGGGGAGGATCCTCACCTGTGCGTCCGGTGGCGGCGGTCTCCAGCCGAGCGGCGTCGCCGGCGCGGGCGGGGGCGGGGGCGGGGGCGGCGGTCGCCCCAGTCGAGGGGCGGCTGGAACGATGCGCCGTTGGACGCCGCCCATCCCACCGGGAACAGCGAGTCGCTCATGTGCGGGTAGATGAAGTCTGGTGCGCTGAGGGGGAGAGGGGATGGTCAGAGTCCGCTGATGGTTTGTGTGCGTGTGTAGTGGGAATGGAGAGAAGTCAGAGAGGGCCAGGCTCTCGCTGATGGGGCATTGGCACACAAGGTTGACAAGGTCTAATGGCAGCAAACCACAGATGGACAGGACGTGGGGAAATTGATACATCAACTCGGTGACATTGTATGCCTAACAAAGTGGCATTTTGGAGAACTGATAAGCAGACAGTAAGTTGGATATTACAGACAGCATGCACCAGTCCAAGAATCCCGTCAAAAGCCCGGATATTAACAGCTCTGCTATCATGGGCAGATGGAGTGTTGCGTAGCTCTCATCCAATAGCCTTCAACTGTAAAGATTATATGTCTGGCCACACGTGACACGAGAGGCCCACACAGCCCTCTCGACAGTCGTCTGCCACCCCTGGGTCCTTTCTCTGATCTCCGCACTCACCCTGCCGCCGAGAGCAGCCGTAGCCACACCAGGTGTCCGGCTGTGCGCTGCACGGCTGCCGCGCACAGCTGGTCGGGCGCCTCGGGATCCACCAGCTCCAGAGCAGTGCCGGCGGCCAGTCCGACCTCGTCCGCCGGCTCCTGGGCCGCCAGGTCGGAGGACTGAAGCCGTGAGGTATCGTCCTCGGGGGGTTCTTCGGCGGCCGGCGCAGTCTCGGGAGGATCCACCGGACAGGGTCCAGCGGTTGAAGCGTCTATTTTCTCCGTAGGCCCACCAATGGATGACACAGTCACAGGTGAATCTAGAGGGCAGGATCCGGCGGCAGAGGAGCTGACCTCCGGTGGCTCGTCAGCGGTCAGTGCAGTCAAAGCAGAAGGCTCCACGGGATCAGGAGTGACAGCAGTGGAGACGATATCCTGTGGTTGCGCATCGCTAGTCGGCGCCGCCGTAGCAGACTCCATGAGATCGTCACTGGCGCCAGAGGAGTCGTCTTTCTCCGGTGGTCCTTCAACAGCCGGTACTTCAACAGAAGACTGTACAGGACTGAGACCGGCACCAACCACAGGAGACTTCACGAGACCGCAGTCGGCGCTAGCTGAGCCTGTCTCCTCCGGCGGCCCAGCGACCGGAGCTGTAACAGTAGACTCAATAGGACTGAGTTCGACGCCGGCCACAGGTCGACACTTCTCAGATTCGGGCTTGGCGGCTGAGCGGTCGTCAGCCTCTGTTTGCGCACGGCCGGCTGGCGAAGTCATAGAAGAACCTTCAGCGCCGACACCGGAGCCGACTGCCGGAGATGCTCCAGATCCGGGCTCTGCACCAGAGGAGTCGTCTTCCTGCTTCCGGCCACCGGCTAACACTGTCACATAAGAACCTTCAGTACCGACACCGGAGCTGGCCGCAGAACACTCGATGAGATCAGGTCCGTTGCCAGGGAGACTGTTTTCTGACCGCTCGTCTGAAGAATGCGCAGTCACAAGATACTTATCGGGACCAGAGTCAGCACGGGAGGACTCATTTTCCGCCGTCCGTTCTCCACTGACCGGAGTCGTTTCGGCAGGCTGCAAAGGACCAGCTCCGGCGCCAGTAAAACTGTTCTTTGGCCGCTCGCCACCGGCCGGCGTTGTCACCACCGCATGATAATCCACGGGACATGAGTCGGCGGCAGATGAGCCGTTATCCTCCGTCCTCCCTCCACCAGCCGGCGTCGCCTCAACAGGCTCCACAGGACCGGACCCAGCGCCAGCGGAACTGCTGTTTTCCAACTGCACACCAGTGATTGGTGCAGTCAAAGGAGATTTCAAAGGACCGGGCCCAACGGCCGGAGAGACATCCTCTGGTGTTATACCACCGGCTGGCGCTGCCACCACAGACTCCACAAGATCTAGACCGGAGCCCGCCGCAGGAGACTTCCTGGGACCAGAGCCGGCGGCAGATGAGTCGTTATCCTCCTTTCGCCCGCCATCGGCCGAGACAGTCACAAAGGACTCCACAGGGACAGGGCCCGTCCTGGCACGGGGGGAGCCGACAAGGGCATCGGTCACAGCAGGTGCGGAGCTGTCGACCATCTTCTCCTGCTGGTGCTGGATTGCGGTGTCTTCAAGCGGCGCCGTCTCGATCAAGGGAGCCGCGCTGCTTGCAGAGACACCACCGGTCGTCGGCGGCTCAGTAATTAGGGATGCCGCGCTGCCCGCCGCAGCCACAGGCTGAGGAACGATAGAGGCATCATTAGCTGGCAACGGAGCGGCGACAGCCTCAGGAAGAGCGCTGGCAATAGTGGCGTCCAGACCCGCAGGAAGATCAGAAGACGGTGGTTCTGTGTCGGTTGTCGGTGGGGCAGCCTCAGCGACCGAGAGCAATTCGTTTTCCGTCGAATGGAGGGCAGTTTCAATCGGTGACTCCGGCTCGGCGGGTATGTTTTCCGACGGAGAATGATCACCATCCTCTGGTGAAGCATTTTTGCCTTCCTCCATTGGAGAGTCATCAACGTTCTCCAGCGGAGGGTTATTGCTGTCCAACAACTCGAGAAGCACGTCCTCCGGCGGAGGGACTTCGCCGTCCTCAGCGGGATCATCTCCATCCTCCAGCTCGAGGAGCACGTCCTCAGGAGGAACATCGTCACCGCCTTCCGACTGCGCGTCGGTGGCCGTCGGGGAGAGATCACAGCCGAGTGACAGCTCCACTTCGACGGGCTCAGGGCTGTCCTCAATCTCAGTTGGGCCCGGAATATCCCGCTCCACCTGATTGAGCCCTGGGCTGGTTATCTCCCCCAGTAATACATCGTCACCGGGCGGGCTCGGCTCTGACGGCGGTGGACCGGCACCAGACTGCGGCCGCGAGCCGGGACTGGCGGCGCAGGACGGTGTCCGCCGCTCGCCAGTCCCCGTCGGCGGCCGGGACAGCACCTCCTCAGAGACGGGACTGAGATGGAGCCACGGCTCGCCACCATCCAGCACGGCCGGCTCGTCCGTCCCTTGACCGGGCTCCTCGAGCAGCCACTCTCCCACCACGCCGCCAGACAGCGACCCGCTCAGCTCCGCTGTCCGCCCGCTGTCCGGCCCGTTGTCTGCCTGTCGGGAATCAGACAGCGGAGACATCACCGGACTGTCTGGGAAATCGTCCATCGATTCAATGTCAGACAGGCCCAGGCCCGTATTATCCACCAGCATGGCATCAGGCTCAGAGGTTTCGGGAATATCCACAGCCTGTTGGCTGAGCAGTGGGTCATCGTCTTCGGTATAGTCTGGCAGATCGACTTGCTGGGTGACTGATATGCCCCCTGTCTGCTCGCTGTTTGCGAGATCCAATGTTTGCTGGCTGTCTGGTATGTCTTCCATCATCTGGCTGTCCGGTATATCCACTGTTTGCTGGCTATCTGCTATGTCTACTGTCTGTTGACTGTCTGGGAGATCTAAGGTATGGAGACTGTCTTGCACATCTTCCAGGTGCTGGTTGTCCGGTATCTCGTCTGGCGTCTGGCTATCTGGCAGATCTTCTGTTCCCTGGCTGTCTGGAAGACCTATTGTTTGCTGACTGTCTGATATATTCACCGTCTCCTGGCTGTCTGACAGGTCTTCTTTCTGTTGACTGTCTGGTATGCCATCTGGCTCCTGGCTGTCTGCTATGTCGTCTGTCTGCTGACTGCCTCCGAGATCCGATGCTTGTTGACTGTCCGCTATGTTCTCTGTCTGTTGGCTGTCTGCTATATCAGCTGTCTGCTGACTGTCCGGTGTATCATCTATCTCCTGTTTGATCGCCGGCTCCTCTGTTTGGTGTCCGTCCCCGTTCGGAAGTTTCTCGGCTCCCTCGGATAGGTTCTGGAGTGGGGAGGTCGGCTGGGTGGTATTCTCCTCCTCGGGGGAGGGAGCCCGGGAGGGTAGCAGGTCGTCGCCGGAACAGTCCAGACCGTGCTCCTGGCACCAACCTGTAACACACAACGGGAACGGCGGACCGAGCTCAGCAAACTATCCTCGTTTGACAGAGAAATGTCTACGAAACATTAATATCACAAATAGAACACCGACACTGGATTACGAGATTAATCACGAGATCACGAGAGTAACTGACACGAGATTGATCGCCTTTCTCAGTGGATACGGTGGATGCAAACTAAAAATAGTTCTGATCAATCTCCGTTGTGAATGCTTTTAGCGACAATTTATCTACCTCAAAGGATGACATGATTTTTGTAAACATAGCCAAGACATGACAAACAACTGAGCATACCAACTTACATCACTGCCATCACTGTGTCCCGCCTCACCGAACGGAAGGATGGTCGGATCGTCCAGTGAGGACAGCCACGAGACGGTGGAGTCATCTATTTGCACACGGAAGAAGTACGAGTCTATGACGGCGACCACAGAGGCCGGGCAGATGGCCGTGCGGTCCGGGTGCACGGCCTCCAGTCGGCAGCCCACGGTCAGCGAGTGCTTGGTGGGAAACTCGAACTTGACGTGCTGCCGGTTACACGAGAGGAACGGGTGTCGTTAAATGAACGTGAACAGATGCACTTCCTGGCTTTGACTATGATAAGTATGACACATATTGTGTTCGGATCTTCAAGTAGTTTCCCGCAATACGAAACAAGTTATGACTTAAAAAGCTGCGAAGACTAATGTATGACGTAAACGTAACAGAAGCAATCCACCGACCATGATGCGATCGTCTCTCCAAAATCACTCAAGGTCGGACGTAGGCCAGTCCGACGGCTGCGTTGTCAGCAGCAGGTACCTAGTACCCACCGGCAGTATGGAGTCGTCGACGGCCATCTGACGCGCCTCGTCCCGGCTCATCTCCAGAATGGCCTGCCACTCCGCCTCGGTACGGTCGTTGGCACACGAGCTCGGCGGCCGGTACACGAACGGAGCGCCTGATGGCGAAAAACGAGCACGGGCTAAATTATGGGAATGACAGCAGGGGTACCACTCCAAGTGGCACTGCATCGAAGAACCTTAGAGCAGAGGAAGTAGATGTAGCTGTAGCAGAAGTTATTATCTAAGTTGACTTGTTTCTACCCACCTGGCATGACGCTTGTAACTTATTACACATCGAAACGCAAAAACCGTAATAGAAGTGGTCATTATACCGAATAAACAAATTTCCAAATTGTTTAAGTGCGGCCGAGTCGTTACTATACAACCATAGGTACCTATAAAAATGTATCGAGAAAAGCAAGGTGTCGATTGACACCAGTGTTCAGTGCTGACGGGGCGGGGCAGCGCGGACCCAGCACGGACGGTTCCACCACTAAATCACACACCGGTCACATCTGTTACCGGTCGGACTTACCGGTACGGCCCGTCCAGCCGAAATGTCGGACTCGCGGAGAGTTGGCGCACAACCAGAGGTCCGGCGTGTTATCCAGTGTGTCGCGGCGCAGGTGCAGGCGGACCCCGCACCGCTCCAGAACCTGGGAGAGGAGACAGCGGCCATACTGAGCTCCACTGCAGATGGCAGGGGACAGGCCTGGGTGGGTGCAGAATGCATATCATATAGGGGTAATGTCAGTTGGTGGATAACCTCGGCCATCGACGTGCGCCCCGTCGATCGGCGAATTGTTCGGAGATTCTCTCAATTCGGAAAAAAATTACTTTTCTTTCCTGAGGAAGTAAAGTAACATTGCTTGAAATGGGTGAGAGTCGGCAACGGTTTGGAGCTGGGTACCATTTGAATGTCAGATAGCCTGGACAAACCAGCTCGGGTCGTGTAATGCGCGGTTAAGTTGGGTCAGTGATCAGTCAGTTCAGATCGTTTCCAGTCATACCGTGGCCGTCCAGACGTGGTACGGCTCGTTATCGTCCAGCAGCTCCAGCTTCATCCCCTCGGTGATCCGCTCCAGATCCACTCCACACTGCAGACAGCAGACACGGCAAGACAATCAGACACTCCAGGCAGTGGTCCGTGCACAGCAGACACGGCAAGACAATCAGAAACACCAGACAGTGGCCGGTACACGGTAGACCAGGGCTGCGGAGTCGATGGATTTTCGGCGACTCCGACTCCGACTCCGGCTTTCAAAAACCAGCTCCGACTCCGACTCCGACTCCGGGCAGAATTGTCGACTCCGACCGACTCCAACTCCCGACTCCGACTCCGCAGACCTAGCAGGGCTGCGGAGTCGACAGATTTTCGGTGACTCCGACTCCGACTCCGGCTCGGGTTTCTAAAATCGACTCCGACTCCGACTCCGACCCAGGTCACAACTGTCGACTCCGACCGACTGCGACTCCGACTCCGACTCCGACTCCGCAGCCCTGCGGTAGACAGACTGAAACAAGCAGATACCCCAGACACAGCTGCCCGTACGCAGCTGCCACTCACCACACTCAAGACTTAGCTGAACATCGACACAATTCAGACCAGCCACACGGCGGCAGCAAACATTACTCAAGAGCAGACGGTGGACATTACTCGTGACGAGCCCGACCGTCGCGTCGGTCCCTGCTCACCGTCCGGACTGGTGGCGCCCCCTGCTCCTGTTTCAGACCCGTAACGCCCTCTGGTAGTTCGTCGGCTGAGATTCCAGGCGGCGCCACCGTCGGTACGTCCTGCTGCCGGCTCCACCCGAGCGGTCGTAGCCGGGAGCCGGCCGCGTCGCACCAGAGATCGCCAGCCGAGCCGCTGCTGCCCAGGTACCGCACCCTGCCGGGGTCGACGGGAACGTTACTGGCTAGATGTAGGTTTTGACAAATATGCATGTCAGTCACCTCAACTCAAACCAAACAATGTCTCTTGCGATCAGATTCCTCAACAGTATCTAAGCAAGTTTCACCTTTATTGTTTCTTGGTGTTTGGTTATCCAGATGGCAGATTGAGCTCCTCATCCCTGCTAGCACCTTCCAGCACTGACCTGATCAGACCATCACAGACCATGGTGACCGTGGCAGGCCAGACCGATTCACCGCCACCTGCCACCACCTCCACCACATCTCCGACTGAGTAGGTGGGTGCATCCTGCTGAACCTGCAGCACAGCCATGGAGTCATTCACACATGTGAGAATGCCCTTATGACTGGGGTATCTTAGAAAGAAATAGGACTGAAGATGAAGGCTTACTCAATGACTAGCTAAGATGTATAAATGACAAGTTATTGATCATTCCTCATTTGTCAACTACCCTAAAAATCTATTTAATTTGCTGCAAATGTAATAAGCACTTGCTTTCCATTTACCATAATCTCAATCTGCCTACCATGAATCATGTGCTGTCATAAAATATATCTAAATGAAATGAAATGATTGTACTAAGACACCAATCACATCTTCTTACATGTTTAAATACCGATGAGTCTGCAGCTCCCAATTCAGAATCTTCCAAATATTGTTCCCAAATGAAGCCTGTAAGTGTTTCCAATAACATCATCAGAGTATGAACAATGGACATGCATTAGCCTTCCAGGCTATCAAGTATCAACCTCTCTTTAAGAATATACTAATATATTGTTATTCTGGAGCACGCAGTTGAAAATAGTTTTGTATTGCCTGTTGCCAAATTATATTATTATAAAAATAATTGCTTGGCTAACCAATTACTTATGAGGAATGAAATAAGGTAATTCAGAGATTACCAGAAACAATGAAAACAAAGCATACACAAGTTATAATCTGATTCCACAAATCGTCAATGGATAATAATAAGTGTCAAGCAAATTATACAAAGGGCAGCAGCCAGCAAGAGTTGGTAACTACATCAAATATTGCCAAAAATAATTCAGACTTTCAAAACCATGTCCGAAATTAACTAAAAACCTGGCTTCAGAATTAGAAAATACAAAATTGAAATAGCCCAGAACTGCAAGCACATTCAATCACAATAACCACTTATGAACATTCAAAACATTAACAAGCACCCTCACCTTCACTTCCGCATTCAGCAGCCATATTGCTATCTGCATCAGAATCCATTCTGGTTTACCTATACCAATACTTAATTCAAAATCGGATCAGAATAGACCACTTCAACTTCTTGGACATCTCTTTATGTTTTAGCTTCAGCCTTCAGGTCATATCTCAGGACCCTCTTTCACTCTTCGGCATTGTGCTGTATCACTATCAGCAATTGACACGTCCGTATCTTGCTTGCCTACTTCTAGTTAGGTATTTGCTTATTATCGTCTATGTTGTTGTTGTTTTGGTTTAGGGCGCTTATTATCGTCTATTATATCAACTTCCCAACCCAAGATCAGCGAAATCCCGCGCTGATTTGTTGATTTGTTGTCGGTTGTCGCCTATGCAGTATTGCCGAATGTGTTCATATTACTTCATAACTTTCGCTGCACCTGCTCATGGATCAGAAAAGGCCGCGCTTTCAAAAATATCAAACGAAATGCTATAGCGATTTGAAATCGTAGCTCGCTGCGTAGTTTCTTGAATGTTAGCTTTGAAAGTTGAATGTCACATTAGCGCATTTTATGGCGCAGAACTGTTTAGCGCCATATGCTTCCATATGAAGGAATTTTTCAGCATTGTTAACACACCGCAAGGCGGCGCACTGGGTTGGAGATTTTCGGTTTCGAGCATTTTATCGACAAATCACAAAACTGCTGACGTGTAGAGGGGAAAGGGCTCTTAGGGTTAAGTTCTGCACCTGCAGCGTCCAAAATGTACGATATTTTGTCGTTTTTCATAGAAAGAAAACTAAACATAAGAATGGCTTCAAATTGCTCGAGTCACTGGAACTGAAATCCTTTCTTTTTTAACTGAACTGTCTTTTTACGATACCCATAGCCCTTGAGCAGCCTTTCTTGGTGAAATGCAAAGGTACTGTGCCCCATACGCAGCGTCATGTACCTTATCTCCTAGATCCGGAAGTAAATGGAACATGTTTATAAGTACCTTTACCGTTACATCCGTCATAACACCACGCAGCAAGCACAACCAGCCTCCAAGAGGACCAAAAACACTGCTGACACATTTCCACATTGTATTGAGGAGAGAACGAGAGTTGAATTGCAGTTCCTACCTACCTACCTAGCACCTAGTCAGCTACGAACGACTGAGGTTACATGCACGGTCTCGGACGGCGGAAATTTGCTGCGGCGCCGCCCGCTGCGTAACAGACGGTCCCAATCACGGGTATCACTGGTCATTGAGGCGATTGGACAGCCGCACTACAGAACTAATAAATAAAGCTTGACATATTCAGCGCACAGCCTGCAGCGCTGCGTGCCGCCGACTGACGGAGCCATTACGGCGCCAGGTGGCCTGTCACGGGTTACCTGACACAGGTGACCAGTGACAGGTAACCGGTGACAGCCAGCAGGTGACCGGTGACCCGTCACAGGTGACCCATGACCTGTGACAGGTCACCGGTGATCTGTGGAAGGTGACCTGTCACCGGTCACGGCCCAGTCGTAATGTCGGCAGGCCCCAGCGCCGAACAGCAAGCGTTTTGTACCTTTAAAAGCCGCACATACCGTTTTGCACGCACACCGAGAACCAAATCAGACGCCGCTGACAGCGGGCGGGGGCGGTGGCGGCCGGCGCCGCCGTCCCCACCCGCACGTGACGTCACCAGGCAGCCTCCGCCACGAGGCAGCCCCAATACAGGCGAGCCCGTACCTGACATACCGAGCACCCGCGCAGCCAACAGGCTTCCTCCCCTCTCACGAGACGCGCCTCGACCTTGGGTCCAACCGAGTTAAATAAAACTCTGACTCGCTCATTTTGATAGCATGAATTTACATGTTGCTAACATTGTCCGGCAGGCGGCACCTGCCGATAACCGGCTGCCCCTGCGCCGCTTACACGCTAAAGCTTCCAGCTCCGAGCCGTCCGTCATGCTCTCTCTCTCCCTCTGCCTCTCCCGAAATATCACCACAATGACAGACACGCACACGCCAGTAAAGCTCCGTTGTCCAATTCATTCATAGGTCGGCACTAGCCTGGAGATTATTGGTCAATCAAAAATCATCATAGGCCTAATTTGCTCATTTAGCTTCGAGATCGTGCGTCCAATAACAGCACGGGTGTACGTGACCCGTGTACACTGCGGAAAATGGTTAGCTCCGGCCGGCGGTGGGCGATGGGTGCGCCGCGCGGTGGGTGGCTCGGAGCGGCAGAGCGTCAGAGTCGACCGGAGGCCGGCCGCTCCCCGAGGTAGAGTACCAGGTACTTTCCAGTGGGGTTCGCCACACCCGACCAGTGACGGCCTGGAACACAGAAAGGCACCGTTCAGAAACACGATGGTAATTAAGTGTCAAGTGCCGGTCAGAGCAATCAACAGGGAGTCACCACAACAATCACAGCAGGCCTAGAAATAGGTGCGGCGCGGAGTCATCGCACCCTCGGAGTTCTCCTAACCCACACCCCACGCCCGCTCAGCTAGCACTCCCCGGCGCGTGCTACCATCCGCACCACCTCCGAAGGACGGTCGACGCTCGGAGCCCGATCAATTTACCCGGAGAGACGTCGGCCGAGAACCGCGTCAATTGCGCAACTGCGGCTGTGTTGCAACGGCCGATGGTGCGGCGCCCTCGGCCGGGCGCAGAGACCCGCTCGTGACAGTGAGCCGCGCGGTACCAGCCCGGCCTGTCCGAGCCACGCCGAACCGTGCTGCATGGAGCGCGATCAAAGCGGTGCCTATTAGCGACTGGGGCCCGCGCCACGGCCGCTGTTAATGAAATGTGGAAACTGCATGCATGACCGATGACGAGTGTTCTGGCGGTCGGTGCGCCCGAGCGGCCGTTGGTGCCCAGGCGGATTGGTGCGCCCGTGTGGTTGTTGGGTCGGTGCCCCAGGCTTAAGAACAGATCCGACTGCAAATATGGTGGCATCGTGACATTCAAGGGCACTATTCCTAAAAAGGCAGTGTAAATGTCACATCAACAAAACAAAAGCGCCCCATTTAAATTGCAGGTTTAATTAGATCGCAGTGAATGCGACATTGAGGCCCCGTGCATCGGCGTCGGATACAATACGCATGATGTTTGCATAGGTGTGTCAATGCATGAAATGAGAATAGCTCGGTGATAAGTGCTATTTAGTCACAAAAAGCAACATCTGCGGGAAACATTGTATAAAGCGACCTCTAGTTGCCCTTGTGTACCTGAACGGAGCTGAATTCATACACAATCAAAACAAAGGAAGTTCGTTTCGTTGCCAGGCGTCCCAACTGTCACCGACGGACGGGGTACTTCAGATAAACACCGCCGTGGTTTAGAGTCCCTGGGCGGCGCGGGTACGGCGCGGGCGGGTCGCCCGGCTCGGCGGGACGCGATATTAATCCACCCACTGATGACACCTAATGACACGGTTGGCTCGGTGAGCGCACGGCACCTCCCTGCCCGGCCGTGACCCGCCGCCGGTGAGCGTTCCTCAACTCACCTCAGGCCAGCAGGGCGCGGCGGCCGGTGGTCACCGCCAGTGAGGCGAGTCCCAGCGCGGCGCCGTCAGCCTCCTCCTGACTGCCGTCCGAGCCGGGACTCAGGCTGCCGCCGCCGCTCTCCACGTCATCTGAGCGAAGGGGAGCGAGGGTCAGACGGTGCGGCCATGGCGGCCCAGGGTTAGCGGCACGTAAACACGCAACAGACATCTGAGAGGCAGGCGCTGCACGGTCAGTCTCCGGCATATTGAGCGCAGCAGACATATGAGTGGAGAGGGGTGATCTCATTAGCGAAAGGCACTTCATCTCACGACGGAGAACGGGGTCGGGGCCGATGGGTCGGGGTCGGGTCGGGTCGGGTCGAGGGCGATCGGGTCTGGGTCGGGATCGGAGAGTGGCAGCCATGTTTGTCCGCGGTAGAGAGCGTCCGTGGTGCAATACACACAAGGGTCGATGGAACCGCCGCGGCGGAAACATCTCATTACTGAGTGGTATCCGAGCCGCTCGGCATACAATGACCGACGCAAACGGCAGCGGTCGGAGCCGGATCGAACCAGTGATGCCCTGCCTTTTCTTCTCTCACTATCGAGGTAGGGACCAGCCACACGGCATCATGGCGACAGCCGAGTCCGCCGGGCGCGCCGGCGGCGGTCCGTCCGCTGCGATGGCCCCAGAGCGGGCAGTTTGCGGCGGCGCGCCGTGCGCCCTCGGCGCCCGCCGTGTCGCCGCCAACGGACCAATTAGCGGCCGGTAAAAAGTGCGCGCGCCGCGGAGACGTGGCCCGCGGCCGGGCCAATCGGCTTTGTTCCGCCGCCGGCCGCGGCCAGGGTCGGCGCCGTGCGTGATCGGAGCCCGCGCGCGGCGCTCCGCCGGCGCCGTCCCCAGGCTCCGGCGGAGCTTTTTGTTTCGCTGCGATGAAGTGGCGGTGGTTAGATGCGGGCCCGCCGGTATTCGGCCGGCGCAGTGCGGGTTCATTGTGAAAACGGCTGTAGTAATGTCGGTGAAACACGCCGTCCTGGCCTCCCTGGCCTAACGCCGCCGCAGTGATGCTCCCTGCTGTATACAGATCAGCGAGCGCCGCCCTCGGCCGCCGCGGGCTGAGAGGGGTCACCGGCCGGCCGTCGCCGCCGCGCAGTCAGCTGAGCGGTCCGTCAGCTGACGGCGCGGCCGGGCCGACCGGTCCGGCCGGCCGCCGACCAGCTGGGCCGCCCCGGTACAGGTGCGCCCTGCACTGCAGCCCTGCAGCCGCGCTCAAGGTCCCCGACACCCAGCGGGCGGCCGGCCGGCCCAAACCGCCGCAATGACACGCTCCGTGGTTGGACGGGCGCGACGGACCCGCCGCCCGAAGGTCGCGCTCTCCCCAGGACAACTGCTGCCTCAGTGCGTGACTGAACAGACGAATCATGGGTAACAGACTTTTTGGTGGACAATGCACCTGATGACAGCTCGTCAATATTATCTCTCACTGTTGGGGGAGCCAGTGAGATTGGCAGCCATCGTGAGCAGAAAACGGAGTTGGGCGGGGTGTTGAGGACCTGTCCGATAAATTTAACCACCATCGTTTGTGTGGTGAGGGAAACACGCAAACATTGAGGGCGCAGATGTGTTGCACGAGACCTCGTCCACTGCAGGCCGGCTTCGGCCCACAAATGGCCCTGAGTCAGTCGACAGAAGTCTCCTACAGCACTGTAACCAAACACAGCCCTCCCCGTACCGCCCGGTTCCGTGGAAGGCGTAGAGGCCGGCAGCGGCACCATACACCAACCCTCGGCACTCCGAGAAGCGTCGATCCTTATCACCTCTACCCGCGGACGTTCACAGTACCCGAGCCTGGGTCCGGGGGCACCGCCCGCATCCATTGGCCCTCCTCGGGACGGCTAGAGGTCAGCTCCGGGCCGGGTCCTGCACGCTGGCACGAACCGCAGAGCGCAGGCGGCCGCTCCCTGCCAAGGTCGACTCGTTCGGCCAGCCACGCCCACCGAGTGCGCCACGCACGGCCGGCGGACGCCCGGCAGAGCTGCGCCCCAGAGTTGAGCGGTGTAGCGCAGTGGCACCGGTGGAGTCGCCTTCCGCCGAGTCACTGTCGGCCGCTAACTCAGCCGTAATCACCCCGCCAACACCGCGCTGCTCGCGTGCAGCGTGTGGCGTGACGGCGCGCTCCTCCGAGAGGCCGGGGCAGGGATAGTGGGGGCAGACTATGTACGTACTCGTAAGGATCGCTCGCTGCTGCACAGGCTGGCATTGGCAGCGACGGTGGAAAGATACAGATTACAGGCCCTACTGTCGGCACATAGGAAAGGTCAGGAACCGCCGCGTCTGGAATCAGGGGAGAGGTTCAACCAAAGACAGAACGGTTGCCAATCACGACACATGTAACTAGTATGTACATCTGGACGGACGGCAGGCGGTGTGATAGACACAGCACCCTGATCCATGCACTCCACTGCTCCCCATAACTCCCAACCTACCCCGCTGCTCAACCCAGGCCTAAGCTCCGGTTATCCTTGCTCGCTGGTATTCGGAAAAGTCGACACAGCGACCTAACTCGTCCTCCTGCTCACCCACCTCCTTGCCTAGCTTCAAGCACATTGCCTCCCTGACGGCACTCACTTTTCAGATAATAAGTGACCTGACCACCCCTCTCCTTCTCCCGACACTTACCCGAGTCGGCCCACTCGAAGTTGGAGCCGGCAGACGACAGTGAGGACACGGAGGACCAGTCGGAGCCACTGCTGTAGCTGTCCGAGGCCCGCGCCTTGGCCGGCGTCCGCCAGCGGGGGGTCAGTGCCGCCAGACGCTCGGCCAGCAGCCGCTGCTCGCGCGCCAGCTGCGTCTTGTACCGGAAGTTCATCCGGTCCTTCTCCTCCAGGTGCTGAAATGGGACAGATAAGAAATCAGATGTTGTGTCTGAGGTTAAAGCCCGCTTAAGAGTCATTAGACCGACGGTGTAAAATGTGCAAGTACAAGAGTCACGGAGAGACAGGCATGAGACAGATATCAAGATAAAAATATCGATGAGTTTATTTGCTGACAGCAAACAATGGCTAAGCACGAGACTTAAAACCCCGTCCGGTGAACCATGACGGGACCAGACGGACTTCAGAGATTCCAGGGCGGGCCAAAAACCAAAGATCGCGTCAGGTGATTGCGATAACGTCGTGAATACAGTCTTTGTATGAACGTTATCCTCAGGCCCGCACACTGTCCCGATTGACGGGAAGGAGACACACGGCGACGGGTGGTAGAGAGCGGGTCCAGCGCCGAGGAACAGGGTCGCTGACCTGCCCCCGAGCCTCAGTGCATCAGTAAAACACACTGTAACACATCAGTAAAACACACTGTATCAACAGTGTAACGACACGCAGTCGAGCATACAGATGAGTTCGGCCAACCGGGTTTGGGGTCAGCCAATGAAAATTGGTCAGATCCGAGCTCTATGCGCATATCAGATAATGTGTCAAGCCACAAAAGGACGCGAGGTGGAACTCTTTCTGAATCTGATGGTAGGATTACGGCCAATCCTAACAAGGGCAGAGAGATAGCGCTGCTTGCCTCTTATGGCCGCATAATTTGAAGCCTTCTCCGTCTTTGTAAGCCTTCGCCGATCCCGTCAGCTGGCCTGCTGACCTCCCTGAACCAGGAGCGGTCTAGGATATCAGCTGATTTCCCGGACGTTGCGCAAGTCTGTGGGTCCCAGCTGATCCCCAGAGGTGGTGAGGGTCTCTCGTCACGACCGGCCAATCCTCTCAGGGTCACATTCCCGCTCTGTCGCCCTCCAATCCCCTCACCGTGCGGCCTCCCGGGTCGGCACGCACCTCCGCCGTCTCCCGCTGTCCAGAGCCGTACGGCTGCGCCGTCCGCCGTCAGATCGCCGACTGGGCAGTGTCCATCACTCGGCCCACACAATACAACACCCGCCGGCGTCTCACGCCGCAAAACAACACACACCGTCCCCCGGACTGGTGTTATGGTTCCACAGCGGTCAAATCTGGCAGCCGGTGGCTCCGCGGCGCCGGACGACTGCGGCGATCAGGTGATCCCACGATCTGGGACCGTAGGTAGGGACAGGGCCGTCCAGTGACTCAGGGTACCCAGCTGGTGAGGTGGGCCCGGCCGGCGGCGGTGCCCAGTTTTCCTGGTGACGGGCGGCCGTGACAGGACGGCCACGTCACCGTCACGAGGCCCGCACTCCGGCGCCGACTAACGGACTGGGTTAGGCCGATCAGCTGAGCGGCGGCAGCGGCGGCGGCTGATGGCATACAACACAGAGCGGGCTAAGCATCGTCGGATCACCGTCTGCTCAGTCTAGGCAAGTATGCTCCCCGCGATAGGCAGCATGAACCACACGATTGGCCAAAACAGTTCAGGAAAACCAGCCCACAGCACATGACTGACACTCGGTGTGTATTGCCAGAAAGCCAATCATAAGACATGCACCCAGTATCGGTCGGACCAATGCCGTGCCAATCTCGCCGGTATGTGTCACCGTCTAGGGAGCCGCCCGCTCGGGCAGAGTCCCAGCTCCGGGGTCGGTCAGTCACCGGCGGCTGTCGCCAGGGCGGCCGCGGCCATCTCAGCCAACCAATCTCTGGAGGGGGCGGGCCGCGCCCCGGCCACACCGCACAAAAACCCGGCGGCCGGTCGCCGAGTCGCATTACAGGCCGGCGCCGACCGACGGAGTAATCACGTTATCGGTGGATTTACACGGCCCGGGTCCGACCGAGATCGGCGCCGGGCGAAAGGAGCCACACCGATCCCTCTCACCGCCCCGCCCAGACACAAGGGGGTGGTAAAACAAAGCTGCACAGAGCTTCGAATAGGTGGTCCCCGACAGCGTCATGTGCGTGCAGCACAAGAATCAAGCTGACTAACCAACGAATCAACGACCTGCGCCATGCCGGCGAGATAGGACGTTCGTGCGGCCGCAGAGTCCCCTGCCGGCGTCCCGGTGGCTCGGCGGGTTTGTTTTCATTGCCGCTTCGTGCCGTGGCCGCGAGCGGAGCCCCGCGTGGCGCGCGTCCAGTCGGCATTGATCGCTGGCTGCGAGCCAGCCCGGCCCGGCCTGCCACAAGACCGTGCGCAGAGGGACACGGCCACGGACTGACACGTTGTGAGACGGCCAGTCAAACATGTCAGCCCCGATTTCACCGCGCCGTACGCTCCAGCGCAGCCGAGCGTCAGGAACATTTATCGCGTACTTCTCGCGGTATCGATGCGAGGCTTATATTGGATAGCCTTGCTGAAATTCAGTGACCTATTTAAAATGTATCAAAGTGGGCAATGGCTCGAGCTAACTGGATTTTTCCCCGATAAGTGCGACGGATAGCAAAGGTAGCAAAGGTAACTGCGCGATTAGTAACCACAGGAAGCAGACGTGGTGTTGGTTGAGTAAGGTTGAGGTTACGGGTGGGAGTGGAGCTGGGTGGAAGTCGGCGGTCGTACCCTGATAAAGTCCCTGGCCCTGGTGAGCAGGCCGAGCGTGGTGGATCGATTCGAGTCCGGGCACGGTGGCACCTCCTCTCGTAGCCGCTCCAGGCACTCCCGCAGGTGCGCGCGCCTGTCAGCACACACAGACACACAAACATCAGCATCTCAGTCACACCACACAGGCGTGCCCGCCTCACAACGTACGACACATATACCAATGCCGGCAGTTTTACAGTCTCAGGTGCGCACAAACATCCGTGTTGCGGCGGCCGGCCGGCCCGGCGGGGGTCGGCACACAGCCAGCGCCGTGTGCGGGCCGGGCGCCGCCGCGCGAGGTCACACACACATGAGGTGGGTGGGCGGCGCCGCGCGGCCGGCTACGGGCAGACCGCGGCGGCTGGGTGCGCAACAACCGACGCTGTTTGGTGTCGGTTTCTTTGTCAACATGCTGCCGGTTTTCCCATATATGGAAGCTACTTGCTGGCGTTTATCGGTCTCTCATTGGTCAACCATACACACTACGTGAATTTCACCCGAGGACGAGAAATACCAGCAAGCTGGCAGCAGGGTGATAACAAACGGCAACCAAACAGCGCCCAGGATAACCCGGGAGCGGCTGAAGCAGGTTTGGCTGAGTGGCGCAGTGGAGCCACCGGTTTGTGCCATGAATCAGTTTCGTTTTCACAGATATCTAGGCTTAGGTCCGTGGGTAGGGAGGGCGAAAAGGGATGTGGTTAGAACTTAAATCAAGGTGGTGTGGCAGTATCAGTGGGTGATGACGCCATTGTGGGTGGTGGTCAAAACCACGGCGACTATAAATAGTCAAAACCAGCCCAGATCACCAAACAGGAAAAGCATAGAACGTTGATATAGGGAACAACCCTCAGGGCGCATGGGCAATGAGAGTCGAGTCGTTCCCAGGCAGCCATTGGAGGGGGAGGGGGGGGGGGGGGTGGCGCCAACGGGCCGTAGGCCGTCGGAGGGGAGGGGCGGGGAGCCAGCGTACACAATCTCTCGGTCGGGAGCGAGTAACAGAGTGCCCCCGCCCGCAGCCCCGATACGGGCAGTCACATGCAGCCCCGGACGGCAGTCCCCCGTGCGATAAGCGGCGGATTCAGCCGGTACGGTGGCCGATACTGCTATCCGAGTGAGCCATGCCTCGGTGACACCCCATGAACGATAGGCGGCGGCACGGCAGGGGGACAGAATCAGCTGATCCCCTGAGCGGTGGGCGGCTGTGGAGTGGGCTGGCCAGCGCACACAGCGTCACTTTCACCAACGGCGCTGCCCGGAGCGGAAGGTACGGCCGGCGGCCCGACCGACGGCAACCCGAGACGGCCGCCCGCGGCCCGCCCGGCGGCGCCACGGCCGTCAGCGCAATCAGGTCAATGGGCGCCGCGCGCTGACGGCGACCCGACCCCCTCCGCCCGCGCTGCTCCGAGCGGCGCGGCTCTCTCTCCCCTGCCCAGCGGCCCGACCTCGGCACCGGTCACGGCGAGCCCGCCGCTCTGCTCTCCTGACCTCACCCCCGAACGAGTCACAGTCGCTCTGCATGGTACGGGGTTATAAATCGGAGATAAATGGGGAGCCGCTCACGCGCTCAACATGGATAGAGCCGGATCGGCAGCAGCCGACCTCGGACGGGCTGCCCACATTGTCCGCTGTATATTCTGTATCGCCACCGAGCGCCGGCTGAGGCGGCACCAAATCCCGGTAACACCGCGCTATTCATCAGCTGGGGCCACAGCTGGCCCGTGTTGACATCGGAGGCAGTCACGTGATCGTACGATGCCCGCGCGCGCCATCAGTAGCGCCTGTCACGTGACAAACCGGTCCGAGCGGCCGGGCGCACGTGACCGGCCGGGCACGGGCCACGTCCCGCGCGTGACGTCAGCTCCGCGACCCAAACAGACGCCAGCCGGCCGGCCCCGCCCCGCGGCGGTGGGCGGGCCCCTCCTGCGCCGGCCTCTCGCGGGGCGTCGACAGCCTCGGCCCAGCTGCGACCAACTCGGCTGCAGCGGCACAGCACGACCGTGCAACTCACTACGATCAGCGAGGCGGGCCGACAGCCCCCGCTCGGCCAGGATTGGGTCAAGGAGGGAGTGTCGTGTCCAAATGGCCCGTGCTATGGCCGTACCAGGCGCTCGCTGTCTGCCCAAACCGGCCGAGTCGTCCCGGAACGTGCCTGTCTCACGGATTAGCGACGACCGGCGGGTTCAGGCCGCGGACGGCGACAAGGTTGAACCACGACCGACCTGTGCCGTGTCCGCGACTCGGGACGGGCGACAGGCACGGAACGACACGGGCCGGCACGGGACACGAGCCAGTAGATGGCACGAAAAACTGGAGGCCAGTCGGAGCGTGCTATGGAAGATCGGGCTCAGGTGAAGCATGGGACAGGACCGTGCTCGTTAAAGCGCCAGTTTACACTTTACAGTAAACTGCCAAGTGCTCATTCGGATTTATGGGGCCATACCGCGCCATCAACTCAACCCCGGATTAGAGTTTTTAGCCTGAGACCGAACCCCGGGCGGCACAGGTTTCCCTGTGTCGCTAAGGGCGGCAGTGCTCTAGAATCGAAGCGAAGCGGAACGGAACGGGCTGGTTGCGTCACCATTGACCGGTTGGACACCGAGTCTCGGTTTATCGACGTCAGACGACACGGCAGGCGGATCTGGCACACTCCCCAGGTGGGCGCTTTTTCGGGGACTGTCTGCCCCTGGCCAGCGACGCAGACAGGTTTTTTGTCCATGACCTCGACGAAAAACGTGAGATGGCGGCAGCAGACACGGCACAAAAAAGCTGCAAAAAAGATTAAATGCCCGACGACGGTGTTGGTGCGAATAGTTATCGATGTGGCTGTTGGCCCCGCCGTCCGAAGGTCGCCTATCGAGACGTGAAGGTCAGACAGTCGCGGCCAGGTTCTTTAGCCCTTCCCACTGCCGTCGGCGGTCACCTGAGGTAGCTGCCCTTCTCCAGAGCCCACTCTGGTGGCGATCAGATGAGGACATAGCATTCCGCCGGTCCTGGCGGTAGACCGCCCAATCAACTCCATGGCCGGGAAGGTCCGTTTCAGCCCAACGACATTCCAAGAGTTTCAGGCACCACCAAGGGGGCCCTGCGGACCGGCCTCGCCCCCGTCTGTCCGGCTCAGCCTGCCACACGCACACATACATCAGTGTCGCTCGACGGCCGACCCGTCACGTCCGACGCACGTCGGCCGTCAGTCGACGAACGGCCGACGTCGGTCGACGGCACTGCACGTGTCACCGCTGCTACCATCAGTTGGGGTCGGGGGCGGCGGCCGGCCGGTCAGCCGGCGGTGGTTGACCAGCACACACGTGCCGTCCGAACCAGTCCTCCCTCCCCTCCTCCCCTCCCCCCACCCGCAGGAATCAGCCGAGTTCGACCGACGACCGAGCCGCTTCCGTTCGGCGGCCAACGACGCGGACAGGGCGAGTAATTAAAACAGCGCGTCCGGTCGACATTCCGGTCCCCGAGGGGACTGTCCGAGGGACACGCACCGGGGACCTCCCACATCCGTACCTTTTCCAAATGAGCAGCGACCCCTGCCTTCCCCTCCCCCTGTGGTGATGGACCGAGGGGGTTCAGTGATGCCGGTCAGCATCTAAAACCACCAGCATGACCTACGGCAATGCATCGAGATCAGCCCAGACATCCCCACTGGCCGCGCTGCACTCAAATAGCCATCTGCTGACCGCAACAGGAGCTGCATGAATGGGCATTATAGGTTCAGCGCGGAAATGGAGACGTTTTATGGACCCAGATCTGAAAATAGCCGACTACGACGGCTCATAAATCGTTGTTAACTTCAACAGGTGACGATCGACTGGCAGCCGGTGCCATTTCCTGAAACCGCCGCCAACCGGCCGGCCGTCGCAGTGGCGTACCGAGCGACCCCCGCAGACCCTCACAGGCAGACCGCGGGCTACCATTTCCGAGTTCCGTGTGCAGCATGTCGGCGAGATCGATCGGTGCTCTCTTTACGGCTGCCTTCGATCGAGCCGGCCGCCCCTGCCGCCGCCCCGCCGCGCCGATGGGACGGCATTCCCCGGTGCCAAGTGGCCGGCTATTACGGCCGCCCACCCTGCCCTGCACGGCGCGGCCGGGGCGGAGCGGGGCACGGCAGGGTCGGCGCCTCACCAGCGCGGCGGAGCGTCGGCCGCACCAACCTTTGTCTCTAGCACCACAATAGGATAATGGAGTCGGATTAGAGACGCGGCGGCTGTGTCAGCGGGCGGCTGAGCCCACGGCCACCTGGCCGTGTTGAGACAACAGAGCGCCGCCGGCACCGTCCCCCGGCGCCGTCCCCCGGGGTCCAGCGAGCGGCCGCTGACGAGTGGCGCGATCCTGGATCGATCCACCCTGACCCACTTGCCGAGGGGAGGCCACCCTCCCTGCGGAAGGCGCCGCCGCCGCCGGCGATCGCTCCGCACAGCGCGAGTGACGAGTTCATCACAGGCTGTCGGCGCATGGAGCGCGCGCCGCGGCCGGCCGGGTAGTCATCTGACAGCGGCAGCGCCGGCCGCCACTCGCAGCTGGCCAATCAGCGAGACTAAACGCCGGCCTGCGCCAATAATTTGACAGACGCACGCGCAGCCCACATGAGGCAGAATTAGCCGCTATTTGTTTGTCGATGGGGAGAGCGGTGATCCGTTTCGGTGTAATCAGGCGGCGACTGGTGGTCGACAGACGCCGTGCGCGTGTGCGCGTCGCTGGGGAAGGGCCGGTGGCGCGTGGCAGCTGCGGCCGCTGCCGCTATCCGCACCGCGGCCTTATCACAGCGCCACACCCGGCCAATTAGTGTGCCGGGGAGCACCGGGGGCCGGTCCGACCGGTCGGCGACCGGCCGCGCTGCGTCACCGGGCCGGCGAACCCAACACGCACGTGCGTCACTCGCCGATCAGCCGACGGTGGTGCGCGGAACACACACGTGAGCGGACATCGACCGGCGGCTGGGCGCAGGAGCCGCTAGGGAGAACTCGCCTTCGCCGGACCGGTCTCGTCGCTCGCGGACCGTCCGGTCGATGGTGACTAGCCGGACCGTCCGGAAAGTGCGACTACAGTCCGGACAGTCCGGGAGGAAGGGAGGGAGGACGGTGGGTGGCGGACCCCCGTCCGCCGGCCGTCCATTAGGCCCGCACCGGACGTAGTTGGCATTGACTGCGATGCCGCCCAGAGTCCATTTCTCTCGCGAAACTGCTGCTTCAGCGGGGCGGCGGCGCCGCTGCCGGAAAGGGCGCCAGGTAATGGCGCGCCCGGACAGGAAGTGCGCGCCGGCCGGCCGGCGGCAGTCAGCTGTCCACCTGCCGACCGGCACGGCGGCCGCCGGCTCCGGTGACGCCGGCATCTGGGTCGGACCGACTCGCGTTTCGCAGTGGTCGGAGTCGGGCCGGAATACGACGGCCACAATTAGCCCGGCCGGCTCATTACGATCCTACAGAGTCCAGCGGGCACCCTGCGGCAGGCGCGCCGCACGCGCCCTGTTTGCAGGGAAAACACCGGTCCCGGCCGGCCCTTGCCAAGGGGAAGTGGAAAAACGGCGCCGGCCGCGACATAAACAGGCGGCCCATAGAGACGCCACACCGAAATAGAGCGCTGCCGCCGGCGACGGCCGCCAGTGGCGCGGCCGTCCCACCGGCCGGGGCGGGCGCACCGTCCCACCTCAGAGCCAGGGAGCGCCGAGCACCGTCCCACCACTGAGCCGGGGAGCGCCAGGTATCGTCCCACCACTCTGCCGGGGAGCGCCAGGTATCGTCCCACCACTCAGCCGGGCCGGTTACCGTCCCACCGCTCTCCGCCAGTTACCGAGCCTGCCGGGTAGGTACGGCCATCAGTCCGCAGTGCCAAAGGTGGCTGCCGGCGCCGTACACCACTTTCTAATCCTGGGACGTGCTCCTATGGCGACGTGTGAATTTCGACAATAGCGATCGGACGACTACAGCTACGGCTGGGATTTCGCCAGACCATAAAGCGTAACGAGTGCAACGCAATATCTCAGGACGCTGAACAGTGAACGCTCTGCTCGGCTTTCTCAGAGAAAATCAGCAGGCGCCAGGCGAGAACTACGGAACTCTTGTATATCAATTGCTAGCATACGAACATGCGCTGTTTGCATCTTTGCCGTCACCAACGAGCTAGACTTCGGTGACGGAAAACTAGGAACTCAGCTCATCAGCTGTGCCTGTTATGTTCGGGTATAGTGGCCGAGTGCTGCCTAGATCCCTTTCTGCCCTGGGAAAGGGGAGGAAGACGCAATACCGAGGCACATCGCCAACGAATCGCACCCATACCTAAATATGCGAAACATCATGGATCATCTCTGAATGAAGCGAATCCATTATAAGACCGGCGAATGGTGATATTTATGGTCGTGCCCCACGCCTGAGATGAATAAGCCAGGTGTCCACTGGCGGATCCAGGGGGGGGGGGCCACGGGGGCCATGGCCCCCCCCCCCCAAAGGCCTAAAGTGGCCTGTTTGGCCCCCCCAAAACGCCAGAAAAATTGCTAAGAAAATATACCTTGATGGAGGTTTTTAGCCACTTAGTGAAGTAAAGCTTTCCACAGCATAATATGGAAGCAATATAGTAGCAGTGAGGGTCAGTCAAAAGTTGCGCAAGCGGAGTCGACCTTAAAAAAAAGACTGTTGTTGGCACGTGTTTATGGCGCGGCAGCTGGTAGTTGGCGGTGTTTCGCGTGGTGTGGCATCACTGGCGGATCTGGGGGGGGGGGAGGGGGGGCACGGGAGCCTGAGGTGCCCCTGACAGGCCCGTGGTGCCCTTGCTAGGCCTGTGGTGCCCCTGGACCCTGGCAGGCCTGTGGTACAGTCCACAGCAGAAGTAATGTGGGGTTTCAGTCATGGGTATGTTCTGCTTCTGAAGCTTAGGAACGATTAGCCAGACTACAATGAAACTTTGAATGTAGCTTATATGTATCGTCACCCTTGCAGCTGCAACTTTAGCTATTGACATCTTCTTTTCAATCACTTCGCATTAAACAATCGCCAGTCAAAGCCAACCGTTGAGTTTGGTAAAACCCTACATTACTTTAGCGGTGGGCAGTACCTCTGGCGGGCCTAGGGTGCCCCTGCTAGGCTGCTGATGCCCCTGGGACCTGACAGGACTGTGGTGCCCCTGACAAGCCTAAAGTGCCCCCAACAGGCCCGTGATGCCCCCGACAGGCCCAAGGTGCCCCTGCGTGATGCCGTGATGCCTGCGAGGCCGGTGGGGCCCCTGACAGGCCCATGGTGCCCCTGCTAGACCGGTGGTGCCCCTGGCAGGCCTGTGGTGCCCCTGCTAGGCCGCTGGTGCCCCTGGGCCCTGACAGGACTGTGGTGCCCCTGACAGGCCCAAGGTGCCCCTGCAAGGCCCAAGGTGCCCCTGTAAGGCCTGTGGTACCCCTGCTAGGCCTCTGGTGTCCCTGACAGGCCCATGGTGTCCCTGCGAGGCCGGCGGCGCCCCTGGCAGGTCTCTGGTGTCCCTGACAGACCTGGGGTGCCCCTGACAAGCCTGTGGGGCCCCTCACAGGCCCGTGGTGCCCTTGCTAGGCCTGTGGTGCCCCTGGCGGGCTGGTGGTGCCCCTACTAGGCCGGTGGTGCCCCTGACAGGCCTGTGGTGCCCCCGGGCACCAAGGGGGTCATGACCCATGTGGCCCCCTTGGATCTGCCACTGATGCATAATATATTGATTTGTAAAGGCGTTATGGCTTATGCAATATGCAATTGCAGGCACTTGGTATCCCTCACTTATCCCTCATTGGGGCTCTGGCGGGCTCCTGAGGGCCCACGTCTATCTCCGGGAGCCCATATAGACAGGCTCCTTTGGGTCCTTTCAGTACACTATAGCATAAGAGGTCTCCATGCGAGTCCTATACATACATCTGAGGGCGTACCCTGATGTCTGAGGTACCCAACTGCAGCTCCAATGGTCTCTTCTTGCACTGGCGGATCCAGGGAGGGGGCATTTAGGGCCATGCCCCCTTCCCAGAGGCCTAAAGTGGCCCGTTTTCCCCCTCCCCCAAACGATAATGAAACATAGTTCAATCAGGGCGTGGACCAGGAGCCGAGTTAGACAGGGCTGTTTTACCACCTCCCGGCCCGCAAAGGGACCCAAGCACTGACTCGAAGCGGGTTAAAGAGACCCTCCCACCTTTAAAAAAGTTAATGAATTGGCATGAAAGTGATGTCGCTAGGTTCAGAAAGGGCGAAAACGAATATCTACCAAATTTTATCGAAACATATTCACCGGTTTTCAAGAGATTAGACTTTTATTTTTGTTTACTTTTTGGGATATCCGCTGCTGTTCCTAGCGACTTTATTTGAAAGTGCGGCATTTGTTGCGCGCAAAGCAGCCTATACCACCGCATGCTACCAAACGTTTTAGTAAAATATTAAAAAATCATTAGATCTCCGCTGACGTCACACATTCAGAGGGGTATCCAAAAGCATTAGCCCCTCTGAATCAAAATGCTGCAATTTTGAAATTCAATATTTCCGATTTAAGGCATTTCTCGATGTTGTGAGTGCGTGCCGAAACCGGTAATTGTGAGCCAGGGACCCCATTTTGGCTATCTCAGCTCAAATCTAATGTTAAGGTGGGAGGGTCCCTTTAACTGGTCGATAAAAACAATGGTAAGTGTTTACAAAGTAATATAAAGGCATGGGTCGGGTGGGCTACCATTTATATATTTTTCTTTTTAGTTAAAAAAAAAATCATAGTGTCAGGGCTGTGACGAAAAATAAGTGGCCTAAATCCGATGAGAAAACAGGATTTGGGGGTACCCTAGGTTTGGCTCCTGCATGAGTTGGCCCCCCCCCCCCCCCAAAACGCAAGCCTGGATCCGCCAGTGCAGGTGTCAAACACCCTATGCGAGTTGGGAGCCGGAGTAATTAACCGCCTAAGTCGCTGACAAACGATAAACGAAAACATCACAGCCAGGAGCACACAAAGAACCCTGTGCATACCATGAAAGCATCAGCCATTTCAGCTCTCGGTCAGAAACTAAGTACCCCCTGTCATCTGTTATGCATATTCGCGGTTGAAAGGCCCGTTGGAAACGATCGATAAAAAGCGTCACTGCTGACTGAATACGGCTTTCCCAGCAGCTGGCAGAGGAGCCGTCACCGCGACAAAAACTGGCGCAGTACACCGCCAACCGCGTCCGAAACGGCGGCGATAGTGGCGCGGCCGTCCGTGGGCACGCGCGCGGCGGCCGACCGGCCTCACTGTGCTCGGACGGTGCACAGACGGTGGGCCGGCCGCCGCACCTGACGGCCACAGCATGCAGCCCGCCGTCCGAGCATACCAGCAGCATGGCGTCGGCCATGCCACGAGCAGCGAGAGAGCATCCCAACGTACCGAGCCACTACCGCAGCCATATCGGCCGGGCACCACCACAGCCATCATCAATCGGCTTCAGTGAAAAAAATGCGGACTTAAACATCCTCGGAAGTCTGTAGACTTTGCCGATCTCTCCACTGTACCGTGTGCTTGCAGATGTGGCTCTGATATGGAGCAAGTGCCATTGCAGTCGCCCAGCCCGTCCGTCGGCCCCACATCCTCGTCTGCCGACCCGTCGTCGGCCGGAGGGGGTGTAAGACGGACGGCCTTTCAGCGTGGGCAGCGGGCTGGCACAGTGGGGCGCGCTGTCGGTACGACCGAGCCGGCCGGCCGCTCGGACACGCTCGGCCGGCGGCATACACAGAGCGGCGGCGGGCGCGGCGCCGGCACCGCCCCCCCGGCAGTCGCCAGCGGCCCGCCCAGGCCAGCCGAGCTCCGGACGACACAGCCGTGCAGCGGGCAACGGGAGAAGCTGGCCAACATAATACGGCAGTGTAGCAGCGCACTACGAGAAGACAAGCATGATCATTCCCCTACATATGACCTGCTACAACACTCATCCAGCATGAAAGACCTGATAGCCTGCTGGTTTCCCTGGCCATACTTGTTTCCGGCTTGTAATGAATTCGAAGTGTTGGCATCATTAGCCTTGGTCCGCCTCAAAGACACAAATAACAAAACTCAAATACTGAGGGCATCCAACACAAAGGTTCACTTCGATTAGACGTAGACAATGAACGTTGAAACGATGGCGCCGAGTATGAAAGAACAATGGCGACAGCACATCCATCTTGTGGCCACTTCCCATGAGGAGCAATTACGCCGTTAGGATCCGGGGCGCACGTAGCCTCACCCGCCGGCCGAGAGAGGTTATCAGCTTCATTTGTCAAATGCGCTGCGGCGGCCACCTGCTGATTTCCATTGAATTCGGGGGAGGCTCGGGCTGTCGCGGCCGCGACGCTGGCCGGCGGGTCGTCGATGGCCGTCGCGGTCGGGAGTCGTCCGTCGACCGGTCGGGACCGACTCAGCAGGCACCGCCAGTGACCGGCCCACACCGAGCTCCGCATACAATTAGGCCGTCGCTGCTCCGGCACGCACCTCCCCGCGTCATTTTTCCAGACCACGTTCATGGTCATGGCGCGCCCCCGGCGCCCCTAATGGTGCCGTTGAACCGGCCCGCGGCCTGCGCGCCAAGTTTGCAAGCATCCAAACAGAGAGGCGGCAGCGGCACCAGCGGACAAAGCGCGCGAGCGGGCGGCGGGCGCGCGGCGTCAGCTGAGCGCGCGCTGCGGCGCGCCACGTGATCAATAGGAGTAGTCGGCGGCGCGGCGGCCGACAAAGGAGCGCGCCGCGCCGGCCCGACACGCACATGGCGCAGAGCGCGCGCCTCCACGTGGCAGTGCCGTGGGAGGGGCGTCCAGCGGCCGGCCGCCGATAGCGCCAGCTCAACGATCGCGCCAGTTACTAACGAAGGTTTGGCGCGGTGGGAGCACGAGAGAAAGGTTTTGATAAAAATGAATATGGAGATATTAGTGTATGGATATAAGGAAAACCATCATTTTGAGACACCCTCAAGCTGCCGTGTCACATACAGTTGACAGAACAAGGAAATACTGAGCAGGTGGATTCTTTCCTTGTGTTGGTGCAGGCAGGAAATGACATTAATTTGATGGGGTTTAGGAAATTTCTAGTATTTCCCAGTTCATCGGGAAAACCATTGATATGCAAAGGGATAGAGCACTGGTTATAAGCAGCTAGTTGGCAATAAAAATTAAAAACTCAAGCCAGCAGTGGCTTAGCTGCCCAGTAAGGATTTGATCATGAAACATCACACATTGACAAGTCTAAAAAAAAGCACTAACAATGTTCTGAAAGAGAGTACATAAGGATGACAGCAAATAAGGCAAAGGTACTGATAATATTGGTTATTTGGTACTAAAACATGAATTCAAACTTAAATCAGATATTAGTTTCACTTACCTATTTTTCTCCAGTTCATTGTGGGTGGACCTGGGAACAGAGAAAATAAAGAGTGCATGATAAAAACAGTAGAAACCCTAGTGATCACTGATTATAGTATCAAATAGGAAAGGGATTAGACAATGGAGAGTACTTAATTGATGAATACTTGAATAATACATAGGACAACAGAATGGTACATGAAACATTCTAAACACAAGTGACACAATAAAAAATTATAACCATTGCACTAAAGAATTTGAAAATTGTAGCAATTTTAATTTAATGAAACCCAATAAATATCAAGGTACTGATGACACAGTAGATCCCTATTTGAAAAAAAAAAATCCTTACCTGTGGCTGAAGCTCCTCTTTGACCTAGGATGTTTGACAGCCTTCAGTTTTGAATCCACCTTACGAGATGGCAGAGGAACAACTGACACAATGGCATATCCATGTTCAGCCTCTGAAACACAAAATATAAACATAGCGTCAATTGATAGCACTTCATATTTCAAAGAAAATCACCCAGCATTTCCAAAATGCATGAAAACATGTGCTCTGCTGATCGCTGTCTGAATGTAAAGGTGCTTTGAGTGGGGTTCGGTGCTTACAAATTGTAAAGTGTAGGACATTGAGCAAGTGGAACAATTCATATTAGGTATTAAGAACTATTGAAAAGTTCAATACAAAGGTATTATCACAGAAAAACATGAACTTGCACAAGCAGCAATAGTTATCAGGAGTTTTCATTTTTTTCTTCGCAAAATATGAGCTTAAAAGATACTTACCTCTCTCCCTCCTTTCCAAGAAGTCAGCAGCCTCAAGCAGAGCAGCGATGGACATTTTTATGATAATATAATAGGCAGGCAAAACAGATGAGCAGTCAAAATGCCCTATTCAAGGCTTAGCAACTGGAATTTAGCCTGAGCCCAAGCGGTGCACCAGCAGCCTTTATTTTCTTCAATGCCTTAAAACACAGAGTCCTTGTGTTTTGATTCTTAAAGATTGTGGTGTTAAATTGAAGCTGAAAGACGGGTTTAAACAAATTTCACAAAGCAGCCGCGGCCCCCGCGCGTTGCAGTCCAACCTCTCAGAGCGGCGGTCGCTTTCGGACTGAACGCAATGAACGGGGCTGAACGGAAAGAACGTAGCAGAAGGCTATTAGGGTCTGACGTCATTACTTTTTAGAAGTGAGTTTTGACATATTTGTATATGTCTTAGTAGGAGAAAAACATTTTGTTGCGCATAGTCACAAAGTCACGCCGCTATCCTAGCACACTGCATCAATAAATTGAAATTCAGATAAAAACAATGGACTGGTGGTAGCATTTCGATAAACAAAGAGGGCGATCAGCTGATCGCCACGGACAGATATGCTTTTCACTTTTTCACGAATCCAGTCAAAGATAAAAAACTTTGTCGGTTAGACAAACTATCGATGACAACCTTAATAATTGTTGCACAATTATTGCAATTTTAACTGCCTATGATCATTACAGGATGATTACAGGAGACAGGAATAGCGAGTATTTCACTCAACTTTCAGCAATTTAGATTTAGTGGTCGAATATTTCATTTTGATCTCATCACGTCTCTTATTGGCAACAATACTTCATTTATTTTTTTCTTGAATTTTAATATTTAACAGAAATTAACCCCAATGCTTAATTATTAATGCACAAAAAGAAGCAGTTTCGGAAACAATTCACCCAACTTTAATGTTTGATTTTGAAGCGTTTGTTAAGAGTCATTTATTGCGCCATAAATACGTTACTGCCGCACAAAAATAATGGGCACCGTATCAGTATCTGGGAAAGTCATTACCACTGTTGTGTTTGCGACTCCAGACATCTCGGCTCTTTGGCTATACACGTAAGTACCTCCCTTAGCTTTGATTCCACATTAAGATAGGATCCCACGTTGTTTTTGCTACCGGGTTCACATAAACCGGTTTAACGTAAGACTTGCTGCCCGGCGAAAATTGCCGGAGTAACTGCCCCCTGCTCGGGTATGGCACTAGGCCGACCGAGCAAAAAAAAAAAAAAAAAAAAAAAAAAGGATATGATAGGAATCATAGGAATAGTCAAAACTCAAAATAGTATTAAAATCAAATTCCAGCATTCTAATTAGCAGGCAGCGGGCACTCTTTACCATTTGCTGAGTTATTCTTATCAGTATGGTAAGTAGAGGCAACACAAGCAATGTGTAAAGTTTATTGGCTTATTGCTATGTTTGGAATCAGAACAGAGAACAATATCAACAATTATGAATGTTGTCGAAGAGGGATCAATTTTGTGACAGATCATGATTGCAAACATTACACAAGTGCCACAAATTATGTCACTTTCACAGTGGCTAACTGTAACTGATTGTTATGGGCGGACAGGGTTAGTTGATGGCTTGATGAGCAGGCCTCCTTCCAAGGTGCTTGATCTGGATCCCTAGTTGAGGTAGAGCATTGCGGAGCATGCAAGCTTCACCTCAAAATGTAGGTAGTCGTAAAGCAGGCGATGGCTGTGCACTTTCATCATACTGGGTGCGCCTTGGCCTTCCGACATGCATGTGCCATACTTTGAAGTTTGTCTGGTCTCTCTCATTCAGGCTTCATATACTAATAAGCATTCACTTTGACTGATATGTGTAGGATACCGATTACCAGCTAACTTAATCTCCATTGCCCTCAGGCTGCCTTGAAGGAGCCTCTGATTCCCCTTACATCACTGTCAGTGAAGGGTGGCTCTAAGGCTGGCTTCAGTAGAGCAGCTGAAGTGTTCACACGTCAGACACATGTTGTCAACCGTCGTGTGGCTGCCGCCATCATCTGGCCGCTGCTGTCTGCCAGTGCCACCATCCCAGAGTCTGCTGATGCCTCAACTGAAGACTTCTCACATCATGACATTATCACTGAGGGCTCTCCCCCTGCTGAGAACAGAGACGACTCTCCGCACCATGACATGACCAATGACAGTTCTCCACACCATGACTCGGATCGGCTGCCGGCTGAGGCGGAGCAGCTGCTGTGTCTCCGACTGGGTGTGGATTGTCCATCGGCCGCGGCTGGCAGTGCAGCGGTGGCGTGTGCCGGCGGAGACTCGGGTGGTGCCGGCCGCCGGCTGGCGGTCAGAAAGGTGGTGCCCAGACAGACGGGCGCCGCCGCCGAGTGGGACCTGGTCGTCACAGGTGAGCCCATGACACCCCTCTTTCCCCGTACCTTTGGTACCCGGTGTGTCGGATGACCGTCACTGTGTAGTGTGTGCTGTTTTGAATTACATTTAGATCAATTTGGATACTAGAGTAAACCTTTCCTGATAAATGTGCTAATGTTGATTGGGAGAGGGGAGGGGGAAGAGAGGGTAGGCCAGGGGCGGGCGGGCCGGGATAGCGGGGGTGCCAAAAGGGCGGGTGGTGGACCGGAAATACCTACGACCGAGACGCCGAAGATGAAACGGCAAGATGGCGGGTAATCAAGTTGTCAGCCGCCGACGGTGCCGGGTGCAGACAAGCGAGGAATGTTTCAAAGTCGATGGAAAAGACCAAACAATGGCTCAAAGAAATTGGAAATTTTTAGATCAGCAAAATGAGTCTTGAAAGTAATTTAAACACAACACCTATCACCACAATCGCAGAAAATCCCTAGCCGACACGTGCAGCGTGTGCGAGCTCGATCGCATCTGTAAACTAGTACTAGCCGATATAAGTGATTGTTATTTGTCATTCTTGTTGTCAGCACCTCACAATGGGTGCGCAACAAGAACTCGTTTTTCCGAACAGTATGTGCCTTTGTAAAAACAAACGTTTCCCCTCTCCAACTGTATCGTCTCTGTACCTGCTGTTCCAGACGACACCAGCGTCGCGTTCGTGCCGCTGCAGGCCGGCAGCCGGCTGACTCCCCCGTTCACCTACCGGCTGGAGCTGCAGGCCGACACTCTCCGCCTGCTGGCGCCGGCCGCCGCGGCCGACACGCCGTCGGCTCGCTGGCTCGCCGAGCACGCGCTGCCCAAGGTAGCGCGCTGGACCGTGGACATGGCGGCCCCCGCAGCGGCGCCGGCCGAACCCTCTTTGCGGCTGATCGACACGGAACGCTACGACCGGCTCTACAAGCAGCTCAAAGTCAAATACGCCGCAGAATTCGTTAAGGTGACTCATGGAGAACCGACGGAGCTTGGTGTGCCTCGGGCTGTGGCTGTTACACTCATGTGATTAGTGTATTAAATTTAGGCTTATCTAACGAGAAACAGATCCTATCGATTATCAGGTTGCAGTTGTTCATGAGGCCACGCTAGGTAGCATGTCTGATGTCTTATTTCTCGATCGGTTCTTTTTGTCGGCCTTTACGATTATTTTTGTCGAATAGCCGAACAGTGGAGGCCGAAAAGTTCTCTATTCTTTGACTGTAACGTTCAGGTGGTGCCCGATCATGTATCGCTAGTCGCTACCTCTGTGATCGGTCTGTGACCTCTGTGACACCTATCTGGTCTCCCCGTCTGCTGTGTTTCAGATCTGGCCAGAGCACACGGACCCTGCCAAGTTTGTACACGAGGACGTGGCGATCGCGTCCTACCTTCTGCTGCTCTGGGAGGCGGACCGGCGCCGGCTCGGCCGCGCGAGCAAACAGAGCTTCGTCGACATCGGCTGCGGAAACGGTCTACTGGTCAGTCAGTGGGGCTGAATCGGTCTGCTGGCCAGTCGGTGTGGGCCGTGGGGAGATGAATCGGTCTGCCGGCCAGTCAATGGGGGGGGGGGAATGAATCCAAGATTGATGAATCGGCCTGCTGGTCAGTCGGTGGGGCGAGTAGAGGTTAAACGTGCTGTTGGGTGGTGGGTTGGGGCGGGGAGTGCTAAAACGGTTTGATGGTTATTCGTTGAAGATAGGAAGGAGGGCTAACGGTCCGGGGATCAGTCGGTGGAGCTAGGGATGAACAGGGATCAAATATCCACCTTAGGTTTAACCATGGGAGGATAACGGGAGCTATACCTGCACAGTGGACAGATATGGAGCTGTGGCTCGCGACACTGATATGTGTTAGTAAATGTGTCTCTGTGCCAGGCGTTAACTGTGTTGAGCTCTCCGTCCAGGTGCACATCCTCTGCTCGGAGGGCCACCCGGGATACGGTATCGACATCCGGAGCCGCGGCATCTGGAAGCTGTACCCGGACTCCACCAAACTCCAGGTGGGGGCACTACAATGGCACCAGCCCAGAGACTACCGAACCCGAGGTGAATGTTTGTGTCAGTCTGTGTCAGACGAAGGCCACCTGTTGAACCATCGCGCTGCCTGCAATCGCCAATCGTGTCCGGCTGGTAACTCGCAAAATCCTCACATCCTTGCCATTCTGGCTCTTGTTGCCAACACTCGTGTTTCGCCGCTCGCCGCCAGGTGGGGACGGTGTCGCCGTCGGCCGACACCACTTACCCCGGCTCCGACTGGCTGATCGGTAACCACTCTGACGAACTGACTCCATGGATCCCGGTCATGGCAGCCGCCACGGGGCCCGAGACCTGCTTCTTCCTGCTGCCCTGCTGCCCGTGGGACTTCTACAGCAAATACCAGCGCGCAGACACCAGGTAAGTCTCAGGCGCTCGTATCTAGCAAGCACCGGGACTGTCCTATACCTACCGCGCCGACACCAGGCTAACTTTGCATACAAAATGCAGCTCCGAAAATGCTGCTCCGTGGCACTGATGCCTGGCCGCCGCGTATGCGTCCGTCAGTGCGTGCTAGCCACTAATTCCCCCCCCCCCCCCTCCACCTGCGGTGCTGTCGGCAGGCTGTCTCAGTATGAGGAGTATCTCCAGTACGTGGGCCGTCTATCAGAGCGGTGTGGGTTCGTCCCCGAGAAAGACCGTCTTCGTATCCCGTCCACACGGCGACGCTGCGTGGTGGGTCGCCGCCGGACGGCATCCGTCACAGCCGATCAGCTGCGCGAGCTCACGGCGGCTGGGTCAGTCCCATTCCAGCCGCGTGCCGCGGTACCCGCTGTGCGAAACTGCACCCAGCTGCCGGGCGACACGGCCGCCGCCGCTGTACGACAGGTGGCGCTGCGGCTGGCGGGGGAAGACACAGATGGCGCTGCTGTCACGGTTCTGTCCCTGCCGGAGGTGGCGGCGCTGCTAGGTAGCGACACCCTGCGGCTTTTACGGCAACAGTGCGGCGGCCTGAAGACACTACTGAAAAACCACGCGTCCGTATTCAACGTACGAGGTGACAGAGTAACCCTGCAGGGGGCCGACTGGCTACGGGCCGACCCTTCCCGGCCCGAGCTGGCTGCCGCGTTGAAGACCAGCCTTTGCTGGCAGCACACCAACCTGCCCGCAGGGTGCCCGCTGCCGGCAGACCAGTGCCGGTACGCGCACGGACAGTCGGAGCTCCGCTTTCGGCCGCCCCGCAGCCGAGCCCTGGCAGTGGGCTGACGGGCTGTCTTGATGCATAGGGGTGTTTTGATATGAGGGATACTGACTGTTATTCAGCGACCCGCTGCAATATAAAGACGTTTTTTCCTTTTGTGTTTACTGCGATGAACGCCTAGACTCAAGCCTTTCCTCCCAGAATGTGACTTAGACTTAAAAATGGACCTTTTGCAGTGTTTCGCTAGATGTAACAGCTTGCTCATGATTCAGTTTAACGCCCCAGATTCCAGAATAGTTCTCAGCCAGGCCCGAGTTACCCTCCACAGCAAGTGCTCGGTGATCTAATGGGTGTCAGTAACTGACTGGAAATAAGCCGCGATGAACCATGGCCCATGGCTCGTCGCGTTATGGTATCGAACCGTCCGCAAGACCGGGGAGATATCAGAGGGACTAACCAAACGTAATGTAGAAATGCGGGTTGTGGGAGATCGGTGTGAGACGAAACGTACGAACCGATCGAGTCGTTCCGTAATGGGCGTGTGTCGTGAAGGCACGGACGCTGTGAGGCGTCATGTTGTAGCATGTGTTCCTTTTGAGCACACTTCTTTGTCCATGACTCGCGGGCATTGTTCGCCACCACACACATAACGTTTATTCGTATATTTTCTCGGTTTAAGCGCCCACCTTTCCACTGCCACACACCCGAACAGCGGAAACACATGCATGCAAACTAAGCGATTATTTTCATAATTAAATAATCAACGCAGAACATCGTGACAACAATATGACGCGGACCCATCGGGCGGACACGCACACCTGACGGCCGAGAACCAGTCGCTAAAAGATCCAGGAGCTTTGTACGGCCTTCTGAGGGCCCTGAGCGGGCGAGCCTGCTCGGCGCGGCGTTCAAAGGGATGCGGTCCGGCACGCTTCTGAGCTCGCCCTGGATAACAGGCGCCTGTCCGCCCAGTACAGTCCACTGGCGTTCCGTCCCGTCGTCACCCTCGCACACCGCCTGACTCGCCCGGCAAGCTGATTATGTTCGCGGATAAGCTCTAGTGGTGACTAGCCCCAGGCTGGGCGGCGGGTACAAAAGCCTGCAGCGCCCCGCGCCGACATCTAACGTACATACGACACCCGGAGACGGAGGGACAGTGGGTACCACCGCGCCCGTCCGCTCGGCCGGCCGGTGCCAGTCTCAGTGCTGTAAGTTCGGACTCGGCCGGCCAGGCTATCGACAGCCTGACACACATTCGCGCGCCCACACAGACAGACAAACGGCGGCTCGGTAAGCTCGATCTCGGCACACCGCCTCACACTGAGGTCCTCGGTCTGCACTGATACGGCCAGTTCGAGCCACTCAGCAGGTCATCGTTCTCCCAGCGACAATAAGGCAATGGCTGGCTCCAGCGTCCCACGCAGGCGGTGGTCCATCGCGGGACCGACCGCAGCGCCGCGGCTTCCCCGCGGCAGCGCAACAAACTTCAGTTATTCCACCCGGCCACCAGGTGACAGTGTGCTCAGCTCTCGGCGCACTGTCGGCTCTGCTCGGTCGGCACATTGTTGTTGTTGAGCGCCGCCTCCTTCTCTCGCTCGAACACCAGGCTCTCCAGCTTTGCGATGCCGTTGCGCGGTTTGGTGGCACGAATGGCGTCGGCCGGCGGCGGGGAGCGGGCCGGCGACGCGCTGGCACGGTCCGGGCTGGCCGCCGTCAGCGGGGAGCTGTCGGCGTGGGGAGAGGCCTGTCGGCCGGCGCTGTCCGCCTCCGTCTCGGCCGACGGCGGCTCGGAGTCGGAGTGACGCGGACTCTTCTCAGCAGCGGCGTCACCAGGACCGTCACCAGCACCGGCACTGTCAGTGGTGTTGGCGTCGGCAGCGGCTGGAGCGGCGATCGGAGCGCCCGTGGTCGGGGCAGCCGCGCCGGGCGCCGCTGCCGAGGCGGCGGCCGCAGCAGCAGCCTCGTTCTCAGCCTTCTTCCACTTGGTGCGCCGGTTCTGGAACCAGATCTTCACCTGCAATATATAAAGAGAATGAGTCAGATTGCTGGATCTCGGAGTGAAGAAGAGGCGGCGCAGGATTTCGAGCGGTGAGATGCCCTACAAAAGGCGCTGGAAGAATTTCACTGGCTGGGACAACAGGACGCTGAAATTGTGTTCGGAGATATCGAAATACACTAGCATCCAGGCACACGGGCTGCTAAGCGACCCGGCTTGAAGAGACAAGAAGGCACGTGAGAAGACAAATTGCATATTGTGTACCTACACGTCTTATAACGCGACGCATCTCGAAAGCAGAAGCTGAATCTATTCCGTTTCATGGCATAGTCCGCTCCGCTCCATCCCATTGTGAAGTCAACATCTCCCCTCGTTACGGCTCTCTCCGTCCCATAGCACGGTCCACTTCCATCCTACAACACAGTCCGATGTTCGCTGTCCACTCTGCTCCCCTGAGACCACGAGGGCCTTTCCTCCTCTGTCTCAGTCAAAAGCGACACATTTCACTCGCTATTTGTCGCGTTTCCCTCACAGTTTACATACTCAGCATCAGTACAGCGTCGTTCAGCAGTTGACAGCCAATACCAGACGATGGGCATTTGGAGGATGGAAATTCCACACCAGTTGCTGTCCGTCCCCGTCTCCAGCATTGCACAAGTGGTCGGCAAATTAGTGTGGTATTTCTGTGCCGGCTAATGTTTCCCCTGTGGCCGGCCTGGCTCTCGTCAGGTCGACAGGCACGGCCGACGGAAGTACGGGCCGTGGTGTTTGCGAATCGGACGACGGACAGCGGCCGGTTATAACCAGAACAGCCATTAACCGTCTCCCTCCGCAATCCGCTGCGATGGAGGCCCAACTCCGAGTGGCCACCACAAGAGATTAAGTCGTGCAGCTGTCGTTAATGGTTTAACGACACGGCGAGTGCGACCTGCTCTCGTCAGAACCCGCAATGGTGCACGGAAATAAACTGCCGCATTGAGGCCTCGGGTTCAATCGGCTGGAAATTCGCCATTGGCAGTGGTCAGACCGGCTCGAATCGTTCGAGCACTTTGCACAACAACATGGGGTCAATACGACTTTCCAAACGATCTGGAGTCGTTGGTGTGACGGAAAATTGTTTGGATCTCGGCAGTCGCCACCGTCACGTAAATGATGCTGTTTGACGACAAATACGCTTATCGATTGACCAACAGAATGACAGTGACGAGCGGGCATTTACTTACACCGTCTACTGATCTCATAGGTACACAAAGATCTGTACAGGGTGTCCCATAAGTTCGTTCTCACATTATGTTTGCATGTGAAACAGAGTACATTGCGTTTTGGTATATTTATGACCCCTCAATGTGCTCCCCATTTAATAGGCAAACACATGAATACATGCTGCGGCATGCCAACCGGCATGTTTGGCTGCATAGCAGGCTTAAAGTTAACCCAGACTGACTTGACATGCGCCGTGAGCTCCTCGAGGCTGGAACAGCGCTACGCTTCAACGAGCCTCAACTTCAGCATAACCAACAAATTTTTATGAAATTTTGATCCGATGAGGTGCCTGGCATGTGATCTTGCCACAAACGCCTGTCACAGTCTCCTTGCACCGCTTTTAAGCTTTGCTTGACTTGTGCACTGATGCACTGTCTTGCCTGAAGATGGGCCTACGACCTCCCGGATGCCATTTTCTCCTCTATAAATGTGTTCATACTCGCGGTTCGAGTTCAGCTTGAGGGCTGAAATTCCTCCTAGATGTTCTTGGAAAAGCATTCTGCTTCCCAAAACTGTTTCCGGGTTGCCACTTGTAACTTGATCAACTCCAGAACGCCTATAACCCCACAACACAGTGACCTTGGCCTTTTGCATAGGAACATAACGGGACGAAATGAAGGCCTCCTCCTTCGCCCTTATGGGGTTGTTTTCGGGTTTGGACGGGTGTTTCATCTCGAACGTGGACTAGTTAGTCCAGATGACCTGGTTGATGTCATCAGCCCTCTAGTTTTGTTTAGCCTCAGGCATAACGAAACTCATGTTTGGCCATTTTAAGACGTTTTTGACTGTTTTGAGCCCTCCGGTAAGTAAAGCTTAAGTCACCTTGAGTTATGTACCCCGAAAGAACACTCTTAGACAGCTGGTAATCCATCCTGAAAAGTCTGTTTACCAACTTTCTAACCCTTTGACCTTTTTGATGGCCACTTTGGCGCCACACAGTTTTGGCCACTTGGCTCATTCCTGAGGGCTGGCTAGAAAGAGGATAAACTTGCAGTTATTGACTCCCAACAAATCATCGGCGTCACTTGCTGACTGTGCGTCCAGTTAGCGATGGATATTGGCTACCGACTGGTAGGCCTCAATCACCCTCAATCGTCGCGAATGGTCACGTGCTGACTAAATACTGAGACGTACCCGTATCGGAGACCTCTATGTTGCGGCGTTAGCCGTCTCTGTAGGAAGCGGGCTCTCTAGCAAAAACTATTTTGTCTACAGAAATTAGCTACTGTGGAGCATATTTCTACCAGCCATGGCAACCATGTAAGCTCAGTTACGAACCAATTTCAGCGTGCCTTTAAGCAAGAAAGCCTAAAAACGTAAAATTTAGGTGAGAACGAACTTATGGGACACCCTGTACAACGTGATAGGTTCTCATGAAGCGAGTCGCCCGGCATTTCCACGTCTTTGCACAAAGAGACGACAGGCCACGTCATGTCTGGGCTGGTGCAAAATATGTCCGATGAAAGGGTCCATCGGTCCGAGTGTGCGATTATTTTTGCAGGCCGGAGTGATCGCTTCCTGCGGCGTCCAACGGGCGTTGTCGCGGCGAGCGGCGCGCTGACTCTGATGGAACGTGTTTATGACTTTCATCATTTGCAATCCATTGGGGTCAGCGGCGCCTGCAAGCGAGTCGTGTTCAGTGTCAGCTGCGGCTGCCCGCCGCGCGGTCTGGCGCTGCCCCCGGCGCTGAGAGATGGCTCTGGAATGGAGCGCGCCCGGCCCAGGGAGCGGCACCTCTGAGCGGCCGCGGTGCCCGCACGGTCACGGGTGCGGCCGGCCGGCCCGCAGCGGCCAGCCGGCCGTGCCACCCGGTTCCAGCTCTGGCCGTGCAGACTGCACGGCGCCATGTGCTCAGCTAAACACTGCCGCCCAACCTAAACAAACAGCCGCTGCAGCGGGCAGCGGCGGCCGGCGCGGCGGCCAGTGGTCAGCCACTCCGACTCCGTCCTGCCCGCGCCGGCTCCCCCCGCTACTGCCGCGCCACTCGCCGCGCCAGCCACCCGCACGAATTAATTCTCCGCCCGTATCAGCCCGGCCCGCGCCGGAGGAGGCTGAGCCGACAGCAGGCAGCTGCAACATGCTCGGTCGGCCGGGCGCGCAGGGTCGGCGACAGCAGCTGCCCATTACGGCGCCGGTCGCCCGGGAGCGCCGTCCGCCGCTCGCGGCCATCAATGTTGGAGCGCTCTCCACCGCCGGCCGCCTGAATAAGGCAGGAGCCGGCCGGAGCGGTGGCCGCCGCTCCCCGCTCGCCTAATTGGTCGATAGCGCGCGGTGTCGGCGAGCCGAGGTGTCACCGGCGCCGGCCATCGATCCTCGCAGCGGCACCGGCGCCGGCGGCGGCGGCAAATCATGGCCAGATAATTAGTTTGGTGGAGCGGCCGAGCACAGCCGGCTCGCCTCGCCGCCCCATCCGGACGACTCCAATAAGCCGCTGAGGGGAGCGGAGAACGAGGGCGCGCCGGCACCGGGAGACGCGCCCGCAGCGAGGGAGGGGAGGGGAGGACGCACTTGTGCGGCTGCCGTCACTAATCAGTCACTGGCGAGCTCAACCCGACCGGGGCCAGCGGCCTCCCCCCCCCCGCCCCCCGGGGGCAGGGGAGGGGTCAGCGCCGGCGGCCTCGGACTCATTGGCTCAGCGAGGGTCGTCAGCAGCAAGCTCGTCGGATTGTTGAGGGAGGCCGATGGTGAAGGTTTCGTTGGAACGTTTTAGCGTCCGCTCGTTGAGGAGAATGAGGAAATATTTGCATAACGGATCGACTGAAATCGGTGCTCTGTGGCGCAGTGTCCATCTACATTGAGTAAACTAAACGTTCGACTCTCAGTTCCATTCTGTCTATAATTCCCTGACAAGAAGAGATGCGTCAGGAACAGCGCAATTTACCTAGAATGTAGCCATTTAAACCTACCCACAAAGTTTTACGAAATAAAAACGTTACGATGATTTGACTAGGACGGTTCGGACGGACATGTTCTAAGTTCCGAGTGGCACTCGTAAATGCAGTGGGACAGTCGTCGCAGTCTGCCGTCCGTCGCGGCGGCTCGGCGGCTCACATCAATCTCATTTGCATCTTTAATAGCGGCCGGCGGTGACTGAGGCGGAGGGGGACCGCGGCCGCCGTCCCGTCGTCCCTGAGCGCCGCCGTCGCTAGCGACCGAGTCCTGTTGCCGCTGCCGCTGCCAACCGCCGGCCGTAATTGAGGGCGTGATTGCGAGCGACGAGCGGCGGCCAGGCCGCGCCGCAGTAATTTGTTTGTCGGACGGCCGGCGGCTAATGCGGGAGCGCCGCTACCGACGGCGAGCGACGCTACCGACGCTGCCCAGACGGTTATGTGCGTCTGCTGCGAGCGGCAGCCACGCCCCGGCCGCACGGCGCCTGCCCGCCGGTCGGTCGGTCGGTAACTTGGCGGCGCTCGCACCCGCTCGGAATAATAAAGTGATCGGAGCGAGCGCCGTCACCGCCCGATGGAAACGGACGCCATCAATAGTGGAGCACGCCCCGCGGCGCCGCCGCCGCCTCCGATCCGACGACTCGCCGTGCCCGCCGGCCGGGGAGGGGGAGGGGGGGTGGGGGAGGGGAGCCGGCGAGCTGGCTGTATTGAGCGCGCATCCTCAGTCGCTAATGGGGTCCGACCGAGCGGCCAGCAGGTCCGCTCGGGAACTGCCACCACCGATCATCGATCAACAGGTCCATTATAGAACCCTGTCATGGCTGACGGCGAGCGGACCGGGATGACAGAGGCCGAGGGGCGGCCGGGGGGGGGGGGGGGCAGGACGCTCGGACCGGCCAGGGAGGGGAGCGAGAACTCACCTGAGTTTCTGTGACGCTCAGCAGCTTGGCCATATCCGAGCGCTCCGTCGACGAAAGGTACTTTTTGATCTCGAACTGTTTCTCGAGCTCGAAGATCTGCCGGCCGGTGAAGGTGGTGCGCGCCTTCTTGCGTCTGCCATCGGCCTCCTCGGGAGTGGTGGGACCCGCTGTCGGCGGCTCCTTCCGCTTCTTGGACGGCCGGTCTGTGGAGAACGCCAGGGGTCGCTGGGGTCACACCACGGTCCAGCCGTAACACGCCTCAACCAGCCACAAAACGAGCTCTTTGTGTGGATTAAAGCTTCGATACAGAGAACTAGACATACTCCTGTCTGTCGTTGAACGACGTAAAAATGCAAAACAACGTTAAAAGCAGTAACCTATTTCGTAGAGCTAGAACAGCCTGTCGTGGCATAAAATGATTAAAATGAAAATGAAACAATAGCGTAAAATAAGGTTGAGTAAACGGCGTATCTGACTGAGCATGAGGCTAGCCACAAGTCATTATTCTGCAGGACGTGAATGAAAGCTCCGTGAGACATGACCAGAAAACATATATGAAACAAGTTATTGAGTTCCAGGGAAGTGACGTGCGCCGTTCCTGATGGTAACAAGAGATAGCGAGCGTCAAAAATATACAAGCGCGCCCATTTCGCAGCGTTCTCGGCAAGTCCGACCATAAACACCGGATCGGAATGTCTTCCGCTGAATGACGGGGCGCGCCGTGGAGTGAGCAAGAAACACAAGTCCGGCGCTGCTCTGCAGAACGGGCTGAGAGGGCTGTGCCGGGTCGGACCGTCTGGTGTGTGTGTGGGGGGGGGGGGGGGGGGTACTTAATCGGAACTGATAGCCTGCGTTGTGCTTGACAAGGACTGACGGGACGGTATGTAAACACGTATACCTATTACCTAATGATGGCGGCAGATAGTTCGGCTTTATCAGCCCGGGGCTGTGCTACACTGGGAACCGGTCCGCTTTACATGGCACTCTCCCGTCTGGACTTGGAGCGCCTGACACGGGCCGGAGAGCCCGGAGGTCCGTCTCGTGCCTGTTGAGCGCCCTCCGGCCGGCGGCCGACGCCCACCAGCGCCGATGACAGGCCTGCTAATGTATGCTAATGCCGGCCGGCCGGGCGCCGCCGCGCCTCCCGCTGCCATTACGGGCGCTGCAGCGGCACGTCGGCCGCGCCGGGAGGGTCGCTCGCCACCTCGGTCGGCGCCGCGCCCCTTCGTCATCATCACACCCCGTCGGCCGATCTGCTGATGAAAATTGGGCCCCTGGAGCAGACCCACTGATGAATGTGTGTCGGCGCGGCCCGAGCCACGGCGGCGTTCCCAGCACGGCCGCCGTGACGCACCGGCCGCGACCCGCCGGCCGTTAATGAGCCGTGATCCGGCTTATCATCAGCTCTTTACGGCGTCAGTAATGGGCGGGCCGGTCGGCCAGAGACACGCCGCCTGCTTTATAGCGCTGCCCGCAATGGAGGGCCGTGATCCCGCTCCCACGCTAATTGATCGATACATCAGCGCGGCACTGTTGGGCTCGGCACGGGCCGACCGCGGCCCCGATAACGCCCGAACGAGTTGCGGTCCAGGCGTGCTGCGGAATAATGGCAGCGGCCAGAGCCGCCGGCGCCGGCCCGTGTATCTGCACCGTGCACCGGCGGTGTCGGAGCGGCCCGTGAGATTAGCGAGCCCACCACACCTCAGCTATCGGCGCGGGGAGCAGAGCCGCAGCGGCTGACACCGCCGGCTGGGGAGTTCCCACCGTCCTCTGCGGCTATACCTGCAACTGCATCCGCCTCCCCGCCCGGCCCCTCCCAGCGCCTTCTCCCTCTGTTCTCCGGCTCCTCAAAGCGACATAAACTTCCTTTCCTTTCCCGTTCTCGGGATAACATCCACCTGCTGAGTGCCCAAACCCCCTTCAACATCCGTTCAACGCTCGAATGCTCAATGCCCACGTAAAACTTCTGACGGATGTACTGTGCAGTTGGCGGAAGCAGACCCATGGACCATGGCAGTTTTGAGTCGGTGAGCGGCCAGACCGTGTCCGCTTATTTAGGCACGCCAAACTTCGGCTCATTAATTCTCCTGGTTTCTCTGAATTTCCTATGGTAATCGGATCGGCACGTGCAACAAGCTCTGCTCAGATTTCGTCAATCCGTACATTCAAATCATTCGAATTAAATTACTAAACATCCTCCTCCCAGTCTACCTCTGCCAATATCCGTCTGCGATAGAGACATCTGCCTCCTCTCCTGCGCAGTGACGACATCCGCCTCCTGCGGCGACATCCGTCTCCTCTGCACCACACTGCTCCGAGATCCGCCTCTGCGCTGCCCCGGCGCCGTCTCCCGGACCCTGCCGACCGGCCGGCCGCGACGGGAGGCGATAATTGCTCTCGGCCGGCCGTCTGCGCGCTCGGCCGGCGCCGCCCGGACGTCGACTCCGATGGAGTGGAACATCGGCCGCCCGTCGGCGCTCCCCGGCCGCGCTGACGTCACCGTCCGTCGCCGACGACGACGCTCCATCTGCGACGCGTCGCCGCCGCCCTAATGAGGTGACGGCTGCGGTCGGTGTCGGCGCTCCCCTTCGGCCGGCTCCGGTGGCAGACGACGTTCTGACCCGATTTCGGAAAACTGTCATGTCGCTCACGATCGCCTCTCGGCAGTCGGGCCACTGGCACCAGCGAACATTAGCGATCGCCGATTATCATATCAAGATATAGGCATCATGTTATGGCGCCGATTTTCATATCTAGGTAGATGTCATATTTACTTTGTTTCATTCGTTCTCTCTCTCTCTCTCTCTCTCTCTCTCTCTCTCTCTCTCTCTCTCTCTCTCTCTCTCTCTCTCTCTCTCTCTCTCTCTCTCTCTCTCTCTCTCTCTCTCTCTCTCTCTCTCTCTCCCTCTCTTTCCTTGCTCTCCCAGATGAGGTGATAGGATTAGGTCAGGGTTCCGGCAGCCGTCGACAGCTCCGGCAGCGACCTCCGGCCCCGCCGAGGGGCTGACCTCATCACTGACTGCGGCGGCGGCGCTGCGCTGTTTTCGCCGCAGCTGGCGCGGCCGATCCGGCGCGGCTGAGTCACGCGGCGCCCGCCTAATTGGCCCGGCTGACAAAGAGGCACCGCCGCCTCCGGCTGTTTACATACGGCTTCTGGGTTACGGGCCGGGCGGGCCGGGCGGGCCGGCGGCGCCGCGTTCCGCTCCCCGGGCGCTCGCCGTCGGCGGCGTCGCCGCGCTGTCTCAGCGGCTCGGCCCCCTCTCCCCGCCGGGCTGAGCCCTCGCCCGGGCCGATTTATTTCGCGCCGGGGGCCGTCAGCGGCCGGCCGAGTGCGGTTTAATTTGATGTCCTCGGAAACCTTTGTGATCGTTGGCTGGCGGACGGGCGCGGAGAGCCGCCGCCAAGATGATCTGCCGGCGGTTCCCAGAAGTGATCCAGGCCGACAGCTATTCCCCGGCCGGGCGAGCCGTGCGGTCAGCCGCCTGGGTGGGCCGCGCGCTGCACCTGACGATGTGCGCCCGTCAAAACAGAGCGTTTGCCACAGAGCGGACCGCTTCCGGTCCAAGTGGGTTCAATGGCTGACCACATCCGAGCAATGATTCAGGACGCGGCCACTCACCAGCGCCCGCCGATCGCCGATCGCCGCCGGGCGCTGGCGGCGGGCAGACGCCGCTGTCAGCCGCGCTCAGCCGCCGCCGCCGCCGCCAATCTGATAAATCCGGCGGCAATCATCGATCGTCTCGGCGAGCGCCGACACTCGGCCCCGCCGCCTCACGCCGCCGGCCGCCGCTATCTTTGATAGCCGCCATTAAGTGCGGCCGGGCCAGGCGTTTTTCGGCGATAATTCCCGACGCCGTTCGTCACGTCAGCTGTGTCTGGAGAGGCCATCCATTACCGTTTTTGTTGTCATTAGCCGGTCGCCGGTGGCGGCGGCGGCTGGCGCTGTCCGTGCGTCTCTGGGCCGCCGCGCCCCGCCCCGCCCCCGTGCTCATTCAGCCTGCTACTGGTCACCGCCCCGCGGCCGGATGTTTCAACTCACGGCATCACCGCACCGGGGCTTTTTCTACGGCACAGCCACTCGCCACGCAATGCTACTGCCGTTCAAAGGTTACCCATTCTCCGCAGCCGAGCCCCTGCCTCCGCCATCGGACCTCGATAAAAACTGGCAATCGCGCGCCAGGCCGAGTCGACTCACTGAGCTCGCAGGCACGCTATCCAACAGTCGGCTTTACGGGTGTCTAATTGTAGCATCCCAACAACGGACAGATTTGGCACGGCTTCCCGAGTATCCCTGTCCGCTGCTACCCTCTCGAATGTATCATTAACGGCGGCGGTGTCAATGACGGCCCTCTGTCGGCGGCGGCGACTCCTATCCGGCCGCCCGCGGCAGCTCGCCCGTCCATCGATCTCGGCTATCAGTCATCCCATTAAGGGCGTCATTAGCGGCCGCCGAGATGGCCGCCGCCGCGCCGAAACCGCCGCCGATTAGAGCCGCACCGACGATAGTGGCGCGCCGCAAGCCGCGGGACGATAGCGGCGCGCGCCGCGCTAGCCACTAATGGCTCGAGATGCAAACGCGGCGCAGCTGGCGCCGGCTGACAAAGAGGGTCGGGAAACCGGGCCTGTCGAGCAATAAAAATTGCCCATTGATTACGCACGTCTTGTGCTACAGACACCGATTGCCATCGGATCCCTGCAGCACTCGGTCGGTGTCGGGTGTGCCTGTGCGCGGCCCCGGGGTACCGAGTGACCGCCGCTCGCCACCGGCAGCAGCTGGGGTCGGACTCGGAGTCGGACGGCAGACAGAGAGCAGCACGGCTGTCCGCTACGGTCGGCAGCTGCCCGAGCGAGGCACCAGACACTGCGGGAAGCGGGCCGCTTCCGCCGCCGCGCCGAGGCCGGGGCGGGGGCGGCGGGCCATCTGCGGGCGGCGGGAGAGGAGACGCGCCGGCTGCACCGTTCGCCCTGAGCCGACGGCGCTGCAAAAACTGTTTATCCGCCGGCCGATTACCGCTGCCTGGCGGCCTGGCCAGATCGCATTCGGGTCGGCTCAGTTAGAGGATGAATGTGAGCCCAGGGCAGCGGTAATTACAGCCGGAGCATGCTCACAATTCCGTGTTCTGGATCGATAAACGGCGATCTAATTTAGAAGATCCGAGCCGCGTCGTCGTTTCTTGGTCTGTTCTCAATAATCACATTATTTCCCGCTTCAATCTGCGAGTCGGTCAGTTTTCATCTCCTGATCCGGTCTGCCGCAGATCACCAGCGCTCAGTGATCGCTCGCCCCCAACGGCTGAGCCCGCGCTCGGGCTCATGCTCAAGACGCCGATTCATCAGCCGATCTTGGGACCACTCGACTCTTATACTCCTCTTCTGTGGAACGGGGGGTCTGGGGAGTGCCGCTCTGCCGTTAGCTCCTGCTCACGCCGTGCCCAGCTCTCTCGGCACGGCCGCCGGCTGAGCTGATAAGAGGCGGTAATTTGTCCGCCCGAGCCTCCTCACACCCGTCTTCCTGTTTTGCAAGTCGGCCCGTGCTCGATAAGTGGACCGCACCCCGGCTCGGCGCGGCTGTACGCCACACCAGCCGCGGCTGTACGCCACACCAGCCGCGGCCCGTTCATGCCTCTGCAATCGGCGCGTTTAACGCGGCGCTGGACGGGCGCTGCAGAGCCGGTCCGGCTTGGTGCGGCGGCCGTGCGCGATGGTCCGTGTCTGCGCCTGGACAGTGTCAGCCGGCGGGCCGCTCGTTACCGCCGGCCAGCGACTAATGACTGCTCGACCGGCTCCACCAGCCGGACACGACCGCCGGCAGGCGCTCTCGACATTCTGCAGTCATCGCCGGCCCAGGCGCGCGGTGGTTTGCATCAGACGGTCGCTCGGAGCAGCTCTCCAGCCATCGCCGTTAGTTATTGACAGCGATATCCGGAGGTGACGCCAGCTTCCGACTGACAGAGCGCAGCTGCGCGCCGCCGCCTCTCGCCAGGGCAGCGCTCGTGATGGAAAGCGCCGACTGGAAGTCGCGGCGACGGACAGTCACAGATGCGGCGAAATCACCGGTGATCTGCTCTCTCCTCATTCCCTCTCTCCCCGCTCGTGTGATCGTGGGTGTGATGGTTAATCCCGCCCAGTGGGATGAGCCATCGGACAAAACCAGCGACCCATGCCTTATCCTCATTTCCCACACGCTATAAACAGGGGCGCTATAAATCCAACAATGCACTGCACTGGCGAGACTCAACACGACATCCTTAGCCGGCAAGTAGTCCCTGGTCCCATTCGGTATTCTCTAACGCATTTTAGAAACTAAGACTTTGTTACTATACTTAGAGAAAAGAAATAGAACTGAAGCGGGCCAAGATCAGATGAGTGAGCTCACAGCGCCGACAAGGAAGTGAACAACAGGAAAACTGAAAAATGAGGCGAGAAGAAATAACGATCGAGACTGGAATTTCCGTGCCCCAAATCCCGCGAATCTTGCACACAAATCGCTATTCGTTCGACAGATTATGCGCTTTTTGGCAGAGGCCATTATGCCTTAAATCACTTGGCAGCGGAAACTCCCAGGATTAGTGGCGGTGCTGCATGTCTGGGCGACAGGGGAGCCCGACTGCACTCGGAGCTCAATCTGGGACCATAAATATCGGGCTTCGCGGCTCCGAAACGTGACAAGCATCACCAGATCATAACTTGATTCTCGTCACAGATTTCCAAGTTGGCGAGTTCTGTGAAGCGGCCGCCGCTCTCAGTCCGGACTGCAATGGCCGGCCGGCGGGCGGCCGGGCACAAAGGCGGCCGGGTCATCTCTGTCGTCGCCGGCGGGCCTCTGGCGGTCGCTGGAGCGCCGGCGAGTGGACACAGACGCGCCGCCGGCCGGTCCGAGCCGCTCTGCTTATTGCCCCGACTCGGTGACCTGCAACCCAAACAAACCGGCGCGGCGCGCTCACCTTTGCGGCTGCCCTTGCCGGCTGGCTTGGAGTCGGCAACCTCTGCGGCCTCGGGGGCCGGCTGGTGCGCGCCGTCGCCGTCGCCGGTCGCGCCGCGCACCGTCAGGTTCAGCGGCTCCTCCCCGTCATCAGCGACGGCTGCCGGCGCGCCGAACAGGCCGAACGCCGGCGGCCGCGCCAGGCCCAGGATGTTGTTGATGAAGAAGGGCGTGTAAGCCTGCGTGGCCGAGCCGAGGTGGGCGGGCCACAGCGGCCGGCCCGGCGCCGGCGGCGGCGGCAGCTGGGCGGCGGCGCGGCTCGACACCACCCCGCCGCCGCCGCCGCCGCCCTCCGAACACTCGGACGCCGTCGTCGTAGTCATTTCTGCCGGAGAAAAAAAAACCGTGGTTGTGATGACTGCACGGCCCAGACCACACTCGCACTACAGACAACACCAGACACAACTACAAGCCGCCCACATAAGCCGCTGCTACCGAGAAGGCTGCCACGAGCCCAGCCCCATTAGTTGACGATTATGGTTTTTACAACTCGGATGACGCTTGCCTTGGTTTGATATCCTTTAGCTTGTCGTATTTCATGAGGCGAGTCAAACCACAAGAAGTCATTCAAAGAATTTAAACATACCGAGGCTAGACTAGAAATCTTCATCCTTCCTGGAAATTGCAATAAATTATTCCATTCGTAAAATAAAGCCATGGGCCATGGCGTGGTGGGAGTGTGCGTAAAAGGCACGCCCGTATAAGGAAAATTGAGCAATTAAATCATCATAGGCAATGCAGTTTTAATGAGCACTTATTCACGTGTCACGGCTTACGTAGAACAACGCTTCATTTCATCGTTTTCTGCACCGAATACCGATCGCACCAAATTATTTCCTGAAGAAGCTCGCAGCGTATTGGACAGGGAAATGTCAGTCGCCCCGCGGCCATCGATCTTGGTAGGCGGACCGATCAGCCGGCCGGCCGTATCATAAGGTATGACCGTCTCATCGCTCGCAGCCCGGCGCCGTGAGCGAAATCCATTCCGACAACAATGCGGACATTAATAAGTCACGATATGAAAGCCTGACGACATTTCTGCAGCATGAAGAAAGCCGGCCATCTGGCACATCGGTCCATAACACAGATGACGTAACGCATGGCAAGTGATAATTATCAGCGCGGCAAACAACTTGCAGACCGACTCGGACCGGCTCGGCCGGCTGCTCCGTGGCAGAGCGGCAGCTCTGTCAGCGGCCCGGCCGAGTCTTTGACCGGCCAGGTCAGCAGCTTCTCCGACCATCAGTAGCCCCCTCCCCTCCTCCCCTCCTCCCCCGGAGCCGTGATCGGTCCGTCACAGAGCCGCCGCTCCGTGCGACACGGCCACAAAGACGTGCCGAGGGCATGACTCATCGGCCAATCGACTGCAGAGAGTGCACCGCGCCGACGCGCCGTGTAGATCACAGCCACAAAGAGCCGGCGATCGCGTTTCACGCGGCCGGCCGAGCGGCTATCGGTTGGCAATGAGCTGAGCTCGGCGGAGGCCGCCGGCTCGGCTCCAGTGACAGTCCCGCTCCCACGGCTGAGCTGCGCTGGAGGCACCCCATGCCCTGCTCGGTGAGCGGGTCAGCGTACCTACCGGCCGGCCAGCATTTTTGGGTGGTCGCTCTGCAGCTCTACAGCCTCCTCTGGGAGCCGAGCTCTGCCGGATGGAGGCGCCTTGCACCATGGGCGGCGAACTCGGTGAATCACGCGCGCACCGTGCAATCTGCTCCAGCTGCTGGTTCCGGCGCGCTGGCCGGCCCGGTGACTATCAGGTCACCACTTCGCGGTGTGGCCCACATCCGGCCGCCCGCCGTGGACCCGGTTTATACAGCGAAAACGGACGTCTGTATCCGGCGGCGAGCAGTCCGAAAGACGGCGATGGTTAGAAAAAAGCACTCGTCAGTCAGATGTATGGGAATAAGAACACCACAAATGTCGCGAAGGTTTCGTGATATTCGGCGCAGGCATCTTGGAAAGCGAAGAGGGGTCAACACAGCCCTGCAAATCGCTTCAAGGAAGAGCATCGACGGACAACAAGCCGTTCCCAATGGCATCATCCACACAAACCACGTCTTAACACGATCTTCCTGGTTCCACCCATGTAACTTGGCTCGGGTTGTGCAATACCCTGGAAGCAGTTTGGCACGCCCGGCGAGGGTCACTCACCCTCTCCCCTCCGGCCGTCTCCCTCTCTCCAAAGGTCAATTGGCCGGCGCGGCAGCCGCTCGGCAGAGGGCGGATAATTAATCCTCACGAGCGGAGCTGGGGCGCGTCGGACCCAAACGTGCCGGCCGGCAGACTCCTATTACCGCCTATGCAGAGCAGCAGGGCCCTGTCGCTCAGTAACATACGACACGAGTTCCTCTCTCTGGAGCTGCGCTCGGGCGCCGTGTTTGTCGGTCAGACAGCCGAGCAGCCGGCGGCGCCGAGATGCCCCATCGTTTCACCACCAGCTCAGCCCGTCAGTGATCTGTTTGAGTTGTAGTCGGGGCTTCCCACATCCGTCGGGCGGCCGTCTATCAGCAGCCACACGGCGCGCTCAGACGGACGATTTCCTGTTTCGACGGACTCGCAGACGGCCGTCGCGACACTGGACGGTAACAGACTCCCAGACTGCACCGAGATGGACTTCCAGACTGGACCTGAACTCCACCTAGACTGATATCGATGCTCCCCAATCCTGACTCCTAGACTGACACTGCACGCTGGTCAGTGGTCACACCAGACGCCCTACGACCATTCGCCACTGCCGCTGTCGGCTGATGACCGGCAGTATTGTCGGCGTGACCTACCGGGGCGGGCGGCTACCGGGTGGGCGCGGTCAGGCCAAACCTAACTCCCCTCGTCACGGCGAGGCCAGCCGAACCGGGCGGGCGGCGCCTCCGCCCACCGCCGGCGTTGCGGCCGTGAGCTGCCTCCCAATTGACCGGCGGAGTCTCTCGACCGACCGCCGCTCGTCCAGGGGCGGCCCGGGCCAACGGGCGGTGCCTCCCCGCGGCGGCGCTGCTCGTCCCACCGGGAGAGGCGACGCGGAGGTCGGCCGCCGAGCCTACCGGAGAGCGCCGCACCGTGACTCATCACGGCGCTGTTCGCCGGTGACGCCACGCTAACTTGTTAGCCGGGAATGCAGGCCGCTCGGCGATGCTGGTGAGTGATTTGGCCGCATTTCCTTCCTCGGCGGAGCCAATTGGTCGGCACGCTACCGCGCTCAGTTGATGGAAGCGAACCCGGAAAATCGGCCCGTGCACGCGTCGCTTCCCGGCTGCTGAGCCACAAACAAAGACGAGCAATTACGCTCCGCGACTAAAAGACGCTTCCAGCTGCGGAAAACAGGTTCCCGGTAGCAAAAGGCATCACTCGACATTTCCCAGATGCACTCATGACGAAGGAAGGCTGGACGGTTCCCAGAATGGGCCCCAAACGAGCCGGCTGAGTGTCGCGCTGGTGTGTGACCCGGCCGAGCAGGCGGCGCTATGATTGGAAATGGGCACGCCCGACAGGAAGGAAGTCGCTGAGACTGGAGCGCCCGCTGCCGACAGCTGGCTCGGTCTGACCGGGTCGCAGCCGGAACTGTGGGACTGGCAGCGAGTGCTGTCATAATGGACCGAGCGAGAAGACACATTACGGATGCCGTATAGCACGGATTTCCCACAAGATAAGGCATGACTGGATATCGATCTCAGTAATTAGGCGCCGCGCAGCAGACGCCGTCTGTAATATTGTGCGGCATCTCCGGCTCAGTACGTCCCCGACAGCGCGGGGAACGATGGAGGCAGGGAGGGGAAGAGAGAGGCCCTCGGCGGGGGATGAGCCAGGTCGCAGACCGACCGCCGCCGCTGCCGCTGCCGCCGCGACCATTCAGCCGTGCAGCATCGCGTGGCCGATTTCGAAACCAGGGCCTCTGGGTGTTAGCCAACTTATGCGGACGGCTGGCGCCAGCCATCACGCGGCGGCGACACGTCTCCGCCGGAAGAGCGCGAGTGGCCGCCGCCCGCGACGCTTTCCCGGGCCGCCCGCCGCCGCCCGCGCCGCCGCGGTGACGGGCGGCACGCCGAAAACGCGGCGACACAGCACTAACGACGCGCCCGCCGGATTCCTGTTAAAAACCGATTCGTCACCGGCGAGTGACGGTCGTGATTGGGCCGTCGGCCGACCGACCGGCCGCGCTGGCACCGCTCGGTCTCTCCGGCCATCATTAAGCGGCTCATAAAATGAACGGTAACGACTGGCCAGCGTCCAACTGCTAATGGTTTTTGTGTTAGTTTAATGAGAGTGCGGTATCACGGCGCGGCGCTGGTTAATGACTCACCGACCGGTGGCGCCGGCCGGCCGGAGCCGACCATATCGGGCCGACCGCACCGCGCGCCCGCTCGGTCGGCCGGCCCATCGCGCGCTCAGAGCTGCCGATAATGGCGCGACTCGAGCGGTCGACATCCATTCCTCGGGCCTCGGCGGCTCGACCCGGCGCGGCGGAAACGGGCCATATCGAGTGCAGCGTCCGGTCAGCCCCGTCAGCCGCGCGCACCGGCCCGATCGCCGGCCGGCCGCCATGCTAATAGAATTAATCACTTAATTGATGAGCCGATAACGATCCTCGCGTCAATCCTGACACGAATTATGGCATGCGGGCGACGTGGCGCGACGGGAGCGCGTCAGGCTCGCCGCGGGGAGCACTCCCGGGGCGCGTCGCCGGCGTCGCACGTGCAGAGCGCACGGAGCGTCCCATCCGGCCTCCACCGGCGGGCAGCGCGCGCGTCGGCGGACGCCACTAATTGCGGTGCCGCCTCGTCGCCAACGACGTTGTTCGGAGGGCGGGGGCCGGCTGAGCCGGAGGAGAGTTCTGGATGGCACGTTCTGGCGCGCTGGTCGATTTCAAAGGACCGCCGGGGCGCTGCACAACTCATCGCCTGCAAGCGGTACAAGAC